>NC_057805.1:184598373-184898373 GCF_018294505.1 Triticum aestivum | reverse complement strand
TCGCTTCTTGCATGTTTTCTTTTGAAATCTTTCTTTTGGAGGTTTATTTTGATGAGGTTTATATTAATCCAGTGTTTGTTGACCCGGTCTGGCTTTTGACTATAAGTGGCCAGTACCAAATTACAAGATAACCGGTATCTATTGACCTGGCTTGGCTTTCGACTATAAGTTGTCAGCGCACGATCAGCTATAATCCGGTGTTTATTGACCCGGTCTGGCTTTCGACTAATATAAGGATAATTCGGTGTTTATTAAAACCGGTCCGGCTTTGCTATAAACCGGCAAAACATAGGAGGACTTATCAATATTCAGGATTTGGGTTATCACCCTTACTACAATAAGTTGGTAAACCAACAACGTGATTCAATATCATAGGTATGATATATTTCATATTTGATTATTATTAAGTACAACCTTGGTTATAAACCCTGGCTATATGTTGGGCATGATGACCCGTCCAGCGGTAAACCACTAGGACACTTTAAACCTGTTGTATGCAGGGAAAGGTTGAGTAAGCTGCTAAGGATCATAAGCAGACATAACATATCTTAATCATGACGGATTAACAGTGTCATGCAAAGTGAATATGCACGATGGCACAACAGACCAAGTGTTTAGACTAGCCTATTACAAGGCGCTTTGATGCCCAAAAGGGTAATTGTTTTCCAGTGTTGCAGTATGCAGAAGCTAAACCGGCCTCCGGTTCAGGAATCTTCACCGGGCTGGCTTGAAGGTTGTGGATCATCCTGCTCTGGTTCATCCTCCTCCTCTCCACCCAGTGGCTGGAAGTCAATGGTTGCCCAATCAATCCCAATTAAGGCCTTGAATATAGCTTCGTCACTTATAAGTGTGGAAGGTTCAACATCAGGGGCGTAAGTGTGCTTACGGATTGGAGGAATAAGCGTTGGAGCATCATAGGTAGGCGGGTTAACTCTTTTATTGTCAGCGTCATAAATCGACTGATAATGAGACAGATCGGTCTCTTCGGCCAGCTTGCTAGCCAAGGGGCGCATTTCCTTCGTCAAAGCTCGGAGGTCATCATTATCAAAATCTGATCCGTCCTCCTTTAAGCTTGGATAGCCATTACCCACATCAGCTGGATCAAGATCAGGTGCCCACGCTTTGGCCCGAGTTAGTGTTGTCAGTGCACCTGCCCTTGCAGCTGATCTTTTTAGCTCTTCAAATCGGGCAGGCATCACTGACAATCTTTCTAGTGTTTCCTTGATCAAAGTTGGGGGCGGCTTATTGTGGGAGGCTGTGCAGATGATCCGTTGTGCACCGGTATATAGTTGTTCTATGAGAGTATAGGCAGCCTTCAATTTATTCCGCATGTCTGAGCCAAGGTGAGCGATGCGAGATCCTGCATCATACACAATAATCAGTAAACCGGCAGTTTTGTGGATATTACATGCTAAAAGGTTATGAAGAGGTTTTTTACCGAAAACAGCAGAAGTCATGGCATCTATTTGCCGTTTCAATCCAGTCAGCTCTTCTGTTACTGGATTAAGGGCCGCTTCAGCGTCCTCAGCCTTCTTCAGTAGAGCTGCTTTCTCTGTGTCCCAGCCCGCACGCTCGTTCTTGAAGTTCTCCTTCAATTTTTCCATGGCTGCTAAAGTGCCAGTGAGTTCTTCTTTGGCTTTGGACGTTTCGGTTTGTTGAGACTTGACATTTTCTTGAAGGTCGGCAATTTGGGATTCCTTTTTGCTCAACTCAGCCTGCAAGAGACATACATGTTATGAGTTAACAATACATATTTGAAGTACCAAGCACATAACAAGTTATACACTTGGCACTTGGGGGCTAATGCCTATTGCTTCTTATCAAAAATTTCTTGCAAGTCCCAGCTCAATACAAGTATTATTCTTGACACTTGGGGGCTAATGCATATTTTCTCAAGTTAACACTATGGATTTTCTTCTATCAATCAGCTTGGTGGTCAATTGGTTTACAAAAATGTTCAACAAGAGTTTGCACCTTATAGGCTAAAGTCCCGGTTCATCTTGGAAAGATAAACGGCCCTTGCGGGCTATGCAGGCAAGGTTGAAGTATTACACAGTCCTGATTTTTATGGATATGATAAACCGGCCCTTGGGGGCTACTAGAGTTGATATTATAAATTGGATATAAAGGAAGAATAATTATGGAGAGTTAACAACATTTACCTCATATCGCTCCTTCATCATGTTCACTAAACCGGCTTCATCGTCGCGGCTTGTGTACAGGCGGTTTAAAAACCCAGAATGAATGTCTTGGGCGTTGAGATGGGCATAGCTTGATAAATCTGTTTTCCACTTGCCCTTGTCTATAGCAAAAAGTTCTTCCTTGGCACTATCCTTTGATAAAGCGATAGGGTTCCTAGGAGTTGTGTAGCCAAAGCCGGTAACTACAACATCATCTGTTTTGTCATCAGCAGCTTTGACTGGGCTCGGCGGTTTATCAGCCACTTTAGCTAGGCTTGGCGGATCGACAATATGACTCGTTGGATCATCTTCCATCTGTTCGACAAAGGTTTCTTGATCTTGCGGTGGCGGATCATCAACAATAGCATCAGCATTTGGCTCAAACGGTTCTGGGGTCTTCTCCGGTTCAATGGTCGGGTTATCATCAGCCGGTTTATTCAACTTAGCCTTTTTGATGGGTCTAGGTTTGGCACTAAGAGGAACAAGCGTAAAGGTTAGTACAGTGGGCAAACATAAGGTGTTAAGGGTTAATTTAAAGCATAACTCATCCAGGAGCCGTTCTGAGGGTTGGAAGTTGCGTCTCTGTTGATTCGCCAAAAGAGGAATGGGAAGTTCCTTGATAATTTGAATCAGACGGAGTAAGAGGTTGACGGAAATAACCCGCCTTAGGATAATGTGGGTCAAAATTATAAGAGACCTCCGGGCGACGTTTACGAACTGGCGTGTTCGGTAAACCGGAAGAAGTTACCACATGGCCGCTATGCCGAGTTGTGCGGCAAGCTTCGTGTTGCTGTTTCTTCAAAAGAAAGTTTGGATCCATGTGAGTTAGAGGGTGAGAAAATCTTACTTTTCGGTTTGCTTGACGGGTTTTCGGAGTTGGCAGAGGTTCTGAGTCGGAGGAAAGAATAATTACCTCTACATCACCAGCTTGGCTAGCCTCTGCGTCCTCCTGATAATAATCATTATCAATAAGATGTATGAAGAAGGAACCAAGTGAATCAAGTTCTACCTCTGACTCGTGATTTTCATCATCATCATCAACATTTAAATCGGTGGAGTCGGCGGTTTTCTTTTTGGTAGGCTTCTTGGTGACCTTAGTCTTGACACAAGGGGTTTTTGCCGGTTTGTCCTGTGGCTTCTTCTTCCAGAACGGATCATCACCCTGTCAAAGATTGACAAAATTATAAGGGAATACTTAAAAGGACCGGATTAAAACAAGAGTTATATAATTCTTACAGCTGGCAGTTTATCAGAAATGTAGAAGGGACTAAGCCCTGTTTGACTGCAGACTGCCACCGGTTCATCCAGTATCTTTTTGACAGCTTTTGTAACTTCAGCATCAGATAGCTGGATATCAATATGGCGTTGAGGGTCTTTTAAGTCCCCTGTGTATTCACACATTAAACCGGGGCGACGGCTTAGAGGCAAGATACTCCAAGAAATCCAGCAACGGACAAAGTCGATGTCTGTTAAACCATTTGCCACAAAGGCTCGGAGCTTCGAAAGCTGTGGTGCATACATGGCTCGTCCCTTTTTTGCTCAGTTGTTGGGGAAATGGATGTGTACTCGTAAGCCGGTGAGCGCGATAACCCGGCAGAGGATTTTCTTCAGTTGGAGACGTATCTCGGCAATAGAACCAAGTCTGATTCCAGTCTTTGGGGTGGCTATGATGTTTGGCGTGAGGGAAACTGACATCTTTCCTCTTCTGAATTGAAACCCCACCAAGTTCAGTATTGGGCCCATCCGTAAATTCAGTACGGCGGTTCAAATAGAAGAAGTCTCTGAACAGTTCAATAGTGGGTTCTTCCTGCAGATAAGCCTCGCAAAACACTTGAAAATTACAAATATTGGCACGGAGTTAGGTCCAATATCTTGAGGGTGGTGTTGGAAGCTAGCAAGCACATCACAGAATTTTTTTGATCTGGGAGGGCTAAAACCTCGACCCAGATGATAAACGAACACAATCACTTCTCCATCCTTGGGTTCAGGAGGATTTTCTGGACCAGGGGCTCTCCAGTGGATGACTTCCTTTTTTGCTAAAGCGGCGGTTGCGACGCACCCGTTCAGTTGTTCTTCATTAATCCGGGAAGGAACCCAGTTGCAAGCATAAAAAGACTTGGCCATTTGTGCAACAACCTGAAGTAAGGTTTGTGCCGGTTTAAGATTCATGATTGGCAAGCATGAGGTGTTACAGGTTAAGAGACAGAAATTGTAAAGCATGCAGGATTGTTAAACCAGAGGTTGATGTATCAGAATTACAATGACGAGCGATTGGCGGTTTATGAGTTGACTAATGGTACCTGGTGGATTATCATTTTCTAAAAGATAAACCGCCTATGTTAGTATTGAAGGTACATATATGAAATAACTAAGTAATGGAAAAATAGGTTTCACAAATTGGTATTACAAATATGGATCTACCGCGTGTCAGAAAATGGAAAAATATTCAGGGTTAAATATTCTGGTACTTGAACAATTGAAGGATCCAGATGGGATTTTCTACTTAAATGAGATGCGCTAATGGAAAGAAGGGCTACGGGTATTGCTGTACGGGATAAAAGTCAAGATTTGAGTCAAGAGTTATTGCGCAGCAATGGACACCGACGAACACCGATGAACACTGAAGCCCTAATGGTAGATCTATGGGGGAAAGGCAGAAGGCTTACTAATGCTAATAAAACAGCGGAGTGGCGCCGCGATTCTCTGGTATGATCAGGGTGATGCAGCGGCCGGAGTTGAGGTCGAGGACGAAGACTTGGCGGCGGCGGCTGAGCTTGAGCGCTAGGTCGACGCGAGGAGGAAGATGAAGTGAAGAGGCACGAGGGAGAAAGGGAAAAATGACCCCCAACCCTATTTATAAGGTGAATGGATAAGTGGCAGGCGCGGGAATCGAGGAGGTCGAAAAACGGATCTATAGATATACAGACGCCTCGATTTTCGGAGATTCATTAAAGGAGAAGTATTAAAAGATTTGGGTTTTATATAAAGTTAATGGCAGATGACGTTATGGCGGATTATCGTGATCTTGGAAGGTGACATCACGGCGAGTTACAAGATTTTCACGAAGATGTTGAAGAAGGAATTTTTCTAATTATTGAACATTGACATGAACAAGTTCAAATCAATCTGGGGCCTAATGTTGGGGATATAACTACTAAGTATAAACCGCCCAGGAGGGGCCGGGTTATACTCATAGTGAGTTATTTATATGAAGCCCGCGAAGACAAGGAATATGGCGCTTTACGGAGGATATATAATGAGAAGGCCCACGGCCCAAAGGCAGATTAGGGCCCGTAGATATAAACCGCCATATGATGTATAACTTGTGTTGTAAGATAGGAAAGGGTAGAAACCGAGGCGAACACGTTTATGAGTCGGCCGGGATTCTGTAAACCGCTGGGCGTCAACCTGTGTATATAAAGGGACGACCTGGCGGCGGTTCATGGACAAGAAACAACAGATCGAGAGCCAGGCAAAGCGGATTCGCTCCCTGGTCATCGAAACCCTAGCAATTCCACCTCAACTGGATTAGGCTTTTACCTTCACCGCAATGGGCCGAACCAATATAAACTCCTTGCGTCCTTTGTCCCGCTTTAACCCCTTTAAGCTAACCCGTCGCGATGGCTCCATGACTAAGTCCTCACACTAGGATATCTGCCATGACAAAACCACGACAAAACTCGATATCATCATAGATGTGGTGGGCTCCTACTTCTATGACAAAAAATCATAACGGAAAATGGGCTTTTCTTCCTGGGCAGGCCGGAGACGCAACTGCATGACATTCCTTGGGCCATCCATGACAGAAAAAACCGTGGTAGAAGCGAGGGCGAGGAAAATATCTAGGAGTTCCCGGTTACGGTGGGTGGTCAGTTGGCCAAGCGATGCGCGTTTCTCTCATACACGTACGTGCCTGGGTGCGAGGCATTGGGCTCTAACTGAACCCGAGCGAGATGTTCGCCTACTGAACCCAAGCGATTGCACTACAGGCTACGCGTTACTGAACCCGAGCGATCGATCAATCTCGCTGTTAACTAAACCCGATCGAGCGATTCCTTCGGTACTGCTGCTAACTGAAGCCGATCGAACCTGCTGCCTCTTGCCGAACAGTGAGCGTTGTTGGGGGCTTGGATGAACAGTTCCTGGTGGGGGGTTGGATGAACAGGACCCCGTGGTAGTAGAGGCCGTTACCGCTGGATGAACAGGACCCCGATCGAGCCGGTTGGGTGTGGATGAACAGGACCCCGTGGAGGGCTGGTTGAAAAGTAGCTGATGGAGGGCTGGATGAATAGTAGCCCATGGAGGGGTGGTTTAACAGGACCCCGTGGAGAGGGCTCGTTGAACAGTAGCCGGTGGAGGAGCAGTGGAGGCTAGATGAACAGGAGCCATGGATGAACAGTCATAGGTGGAGGCTTGAGGAGGTCGACGGTGGATGAACAGTAGCCCGTGGAGGCTGGAGGAAGTCGATGGTGGAGATGAAGAATATCCCGTTGAGTCCCGTTTTGCGGTACGCCACACCCCTCCCAATGAACAGGACCCCCGTTTAGACCTTAGCGCTCCAACACAAGTCCGTTTCCTCCGTTTTGCGGTACGCCACACCCCTCCCGATCAACATGACCCCGTTTCGACTGTAGGAGGTCCAAGAGAAGTCTGTTTCCTCTATTTTGGGGTAAGCCACACCCATCCCGGTGAACAGTATCCCATTTTGACCGTGGCCGGTCGAACACAAGGCTGTTTCCTCCGTTCTGACGTATGCCAGGCCTCGTTTCGATTGGTTGTTCTATCCAAGCCGGTTGTCTCCCGATGAACATGACGCATTCCGTTTCGACCCAGCCGGTTGGATCCCGATGAACACGACATAGTTTCTCTGTTCCGACCCAGCCATGTACATGAGCCTTGGCAGTACGTATGCTCCAGTAGGCATTCGAGACCCCGCCGTATGTACGTATGTGGCCGTATTGACTTTCTTGCAACCTGGCTATACGTACGCGTACATGCTACGTGTGTGCCTCTACTATGACACGTGCCCTTCCTTACTCGACCACGGTTCATTGCTGCAGCCTGCAGACAGACCGATCGACCAGTATGTACGTACATGTTCACGACTAGCATGACATAGCTACGTACGCTTTGACCAGGTGGGTCCCGACTTTCTGGGAGGATAAGGAGGCACACTTCGTTGCATGCGAAGATGTAGCTGGTGAGTCCCAGTAGTCAGAGGGGAAACGTTTTTTTCATGAAATGCAGTGGCCCGTCCGGTGGGTCCCTGCTATCAGGTGGAGGAATCATTATTTTGCGCATAATAAGGAGGCACTTCCTTGTTGCGGCCGTGGACCCAGCTGTCAGCCTCTCCAGGCAGTTCCGATGGAAGTCGTTCCTTGACCACATTGACAACGCCGCGCCGAGAGCACCAAGGTGGTGGATGACGGCGAAGCCTAGGAAGGGGAAGATGCGGAGCCGGGGAAGACGCGGCAGCGGATGGCCACATGGAGAGGAGTACGAGGGTTGACTAGTCAGCTGCGGGGTGAGGCTGACGTCGCCGGAAAATAACAGGATGTGCGGGTGGGTAGAGGGATGGCCTGGTGGCAGCACAGCCGGCCACGGGAGGAGGGAGTACGCAGTCCCGCCAGTGCTGGTTTGGGCGGCTGGAGCAGGAAGATCAGAGATTGAAGAAGCATGGAGGCCGTTTGATGGACATCCAACAGTCACTTCTCTGTGTTGCCTAAGTTGAAAAAGCCTTGCGTACGCGTCAAAAAAATTTAGGACAGCGTCATCACCAACCTTTTTTCTTTTAGTAGAGCGTCATCATCAACCTAGTAGGCTGAGAAGTCAGCCTCCAAATCTGTGGAAAACAGCATACATCCCATTAGCCATTATTTTCAATAATTTACAGCCCATTTTCTTATTCTTAAGGATATTTTGCAGCACATATTCTTTTTATTAGCATTACAGACCATATATTCTGGGCACTGCTAAAAAATTCGACAAAATTTTGCATATTTTGGTGGGGTCCGAACTCTTTTAATCATGAAATTTCGAGTCACGTTAAAAATAATTTTTAAAAAATTATATCAAAAAAATCTCCGCAAAAAATGAATGAAATTTAAAATATTTACTAGCAAGATGCCCGTGCGTTGCACGGAACATGACGATGCATTTGTATGAGTAGTTTATCTTGTGGGAGAAAAGGATGAATGAGGGAAGGCCGTATCTGCAAATGTGGAGAGGAATGTGATACGTCTCCGTGGTATCTATAATTTTTTATTGTTTCATGCCAATATTATACAAGTTTTACACACTTTTGTCACCTTTTTATATGATTTATTGGACAAACCTATTGATCCAGTGCCAGTGCCAGTTCCTGTTTTTAGCATGTTTTTTGTATTGCAGAATATCCATATCAAATGAAGTCCAAATGCAATAAAATTTCACGGAGAATTATTTTGGAATATATGTGATTTTTGGGAGTTGGAATCATTGCAAACGGAGTCCCACACAGCCCACAAGAAACCAGGGCGCGCCAGAGGCCCCTGGCACGTGGGGGTGGGTTGTGCCCTCCTCGAATGACATTTGGAGCTCTACTTTGGGTGCAAGGAAGCTTATATCCAGAAAAAACATGTTAAAATCTCAGCACAATTGGAGTTACAGATCTGCCGGAATATAAGAAACGATTTTTGGCCAGATCAGGGGAACGCGAAACAGAAGAGAACAGAGAGGGAGATCCAATCTCGGAGGGGATCCCGCCCCTCCGCCACCATTGAGACCAAGGACCAGAGGGGGAACTCTCCTCCCATCTAGGGGGAGGCCAAGGAAGAAGAAGAAGGAGGGGGGTCTCTCCCCTTCGCTTCCGGTGGCGCTAGAGTGCCGCCAGGGCAACGATCGGGACGGTGATCAACATCGATAATCTTGCTACCGTCAACACCAACTTTCTCCCCCTCTATGCAGCAGTGTAACACCTCTTCTCCCCGCTGTAAACTGTACTTAAACATGGTGCTCAACTCCATATATTATTTCCCAATGATGTATCATTATCCTATGATGTTTGAGTAGATCCGTTTTGTCCTATGGGTTAATCGTGATCTTGGTTGGTATGATTGTTTTTATTTATGGTGCTGTCCTACGGTACCCTCCGTTCTCGCGCAAACGAGAGGGATCCCCACTGTAGGGTGTTGCAATACGTTCATGATTTGCTTATGGTGGGTTGCAAGAGTGACAGAAGCTTAAACCCGAGTAGGTGGGTTGTTGCGTATGGGATAAAGAGGACTTGGTACTTAATGCTATGGTTGGGTTTTTAGTAGTTGCAGATTCTTGCTAGGGGTCCAATCATAAGTGCATATGATCCAAGTAGAGAAAGTATGTTAGCTCATGCGTCTCCCTCATATAAAATTACAAGAATGATTACCGGTACTTGTTATCGATTGCCTAGGGACAAATAACTTTCTTGTTGACACAAACCCTTTTCCTAAACACGTAACTTTTATTTCCTTGCAAAGGACTTCTAGTTTTATTCATGCAAAGTAGTTCTGGCATCACACCTACAAAATAGTTTCATACTTGTTTTCGGTAAAGCAAACATCAGGTGTGCGTAGAGTTGTATCGGTGGTCGATTAAACTTGAGGGAATATTTGTTCTCCCTTTAGCTCCTAGTTGGGTTCGACACTCTTATTTATCGAAGAAGGCTACAAATGATCCCCTATAGTTGTGGGTTATCAAGACCTTTTTCTGGCGCCGTTGCCAGGGAGCAATAGTGTGGGGTGAATATTCTCGTGTGTGCTTGTTTGCTTTATCACTAAGTAGTTTTTATTCTCTGTTATAAGTTGTCCTCTATCTCAAGTTATGGATATGGAACACGAAACACCAAAAAAATTAGTAGTACTTGCTACACATGGAGATGGTGAACCTCCTAAAACCCTCGATGCTCATTATGTGAAAAATATTATGCACTACTTTCATAATCCTGAGAAAACCCCATTTAACATGATAATGGGATTAACGTTGGATCAACATGAATACTTTAGGGATTATCGGTTGACACAAAAAGGGAAACTTTTGGCATCAAATTTATATGTTGCATTGGTATGCTCGGGATTTATGCTTGAGATATGATTGTACTTGTTGCTCTAGGATGAATGATCCACATCTTCCCTTTTCATGCAAATTTAATGATAATGAAACCTTAGCTTCTTATGCTAATGGTAGATATGATTATTATGATGTGGAATGAACTAAAGAATTTTTTGCGTTTAAGGGTGCTTATGAAATTAAATCTTTGTTTGAAAAGTATGAAGCTTCTGATGATGATGTTTATAGACCTGAAATTTTTTCCATCCTTAAATATTTCTATGATAATTATAAATATAATTTCGATATTTATGAATTTATTGAGAAAATCTCCACTGTCCAAGAACAGATTAACATTTTGTAGGAGTCTATGGAAGAAGAAATTGATGATACTGCGAGCTCATTGGATGAAAAAGATGATGAGGAGAGCGAAGAACAAAAGGGGGAAGAGCGGATTAGCTACCCGTTCCCACCTTCAAATGAGAGTAACTCTTCAACTCACACATTGTTTAATGTCCCTGTGTTCTTACCGAAGGATGAATGCTATGATGATTGCTATCATCCCTTGGATTCTTTTGAAATATCCCTCTTTGATGAACTTGATGCTTGCTATGATTATGGCCAAGATGCCACTTTAAATTATGCTTATGGAGATGAACTTGCTATAGTTCCTTATGTTAATAATGAAATTGTTGCTATTGCACCCACACATGATAGTCCTGTTATCTTTTTGAATTATCCAAACTACACTATATCGGAGAAGTTTGCACTTATTAAGGATTATATCGAAAGGTTGCCTTTTACCTTTGCACATGACGATTTTAATGAATATAATATGCATGTGCTTGCTGCTCCTACTTGCAATTATTATGAGAGAGGAACTACATCTCCGCCTCTTTATGTTTCCACACGAAAAAATTGCAAGAAACTGCTTATGCTATGTATTGGCCTTTACTTGATGTTCATGAATTGTCATAGGTATTGAGTTGTAATTTTTATTTCTTTCGAGTTATAAGTAAACAGACGTGTGATGACCATCAGTATTCATTTTTAGAGGAGCGCCCCAGTGAGGAAAGGATGATGGAGACTATGATTCCCCCACAAGTCGGGATGAGACTTCGGACAATGAGAGAAAAAAAAAGAAAAAGAAAGAAAGAAAAAAAGACAGAAAAAAAGAGAAAAAGAAAAGAAAGAAAGAAAAAAAGAAAAAAAAATAAACAAAGAGAGAAGGCGCATTGTTAGTATCCTTTACCACACTTGTGCTTCAAAGTGGCACCATGTTTTTCATATGGAGATTCTCCTATGTTGTCACTTTCATAAACTAGTGGGAATTTTTCATTATAGGATTAGATGCACACCCACTTAGTTTTCATATTGAGCTTTCATACACTTATAGCTCTTAGTGCATTCGTTGCATGGCAATCATGTTGATATCAATTGATGGGCATCTCCATAGCCCGTTGGTTAGCCGCGTCGGTGTGAGACTTTCTTACTTTTTTGTCTTCTTTATATTTACCCCTGTCATCATACTCCGTTCCACACATAGTGCTATATCCATGGCTTGCGCTCATGTATTGCGTGAGGGTTGAAAAAGCTGAAGCGCGTTAAAAAGTATGAACCAATTGCTCGGCTTGTCATCGGGGTTGTGCTTGATAAATACTTTGTGTTAAGAAGACACAGCATGACAAGACTATATGATTTTGTAGGGATAGCTTTCTTTAGCGTTGATATTTTGAAAGACATGATTGTTTGTTGGGATGCCTGAGTATTGAAGTCTTTATGTCAAATTATAGACTATTGCTTTGAATCACTTATGTCTTAATGTTCATGCGATGATTAGATATATGATCAAGTTTATGCTAGGTAGCATTCCACATAAAAATTATTATTTTTATCATTTACCTACTCGAGGATGAGCAGGAATTAAGCTTGGGGATGCTGATATGTCTCCGTCGTATCTATAATTTTTGATTGTTTCATGCCAATATTATACAAGTTTTACATACTTTTGGCACCTTTTTATATGATTTATTGGACTAACCTATTAATCCAGTGCCCTGTGCCAGTTCCTGTTTTTTGCATGTGTTTTTGTATCACAGAAAATCCATATCAAACAAAGTCCAAACGCAATAATATTTCACGAAGACTTATTTTGGAATGTATGTGATTTTTGGGAGTTGGAATCTTCGCAAACGAAGGCCCACACAGCCCACAAGACACCAGGGCGCGCTAGAGGCCCCTGGGGCGTGGTGGTGGGTTGTGCCCTCCTCGAACGTCGGTTGGAGCTCTACTTCGGGCGCAAGGAATCTTATATCGGGAAAAAAATCGTTCTAAAATCTCAGCACAATCGGAGTTACGGATCTCCTGGAATATAAGAAACGGTTTTTGGCCAGATCAGGGGAATGAGAAATAGAAGAGAACTTAGAGGGAGATCCAATCTCGGAGGGGCTCTTGCCCCTCCACCACCATGGAGACCAAGGACCAGAGGGGGAACTCTCCTCTGATCTAGGGGGGAGGCCAAGGAAGAAGAAGAAGGAGGGGGGCTCTCTCCCCCTCGCTTCCGGTGGAGCCGGAGTGCCGCCGGAGCAACGATCGGGACGACGATCTACATCAACAATCTTGCTACCGTCAACACCAACTTTCTCTCCCTCTATGCAGCAGTGTTACACCTGTTCTCCCCGCTGTAATCTCTACTTAAACATGGTGCTCAACACCATATATTATTTCCTAATGATCTATGGTTATCCTATGATGTTTCACTAGATCCGTTTTGTCCTATGGGTTAATCGTGATCTTGGTCGGTATGATTGTATTTTTAGTTATGGTGCTATCCTACTGTGCCCTCCGTTCTCGCGCAAATGTGAGGGATCCCCGCTGTAGGGTGTTGCAATACGTTCATGATTTGCTTATGGTGGGTTGCGAGAGTGACAGAAGCTTAAACCGGAGTAGGTGGGTTGTTGCATATGGGGTAAAGAGGACTTGATACCTTGATACTTAATGCTATGGTTGGGTTTCACGACCTTAATGATTTTTAGTAGTTGCGGACCCTTGCTAGGGGTCCAATAATCAGTGCGTATGATCTAAGTAGAGAAAGTATGTTAGCTCATGCCTCTCCCTCATATAAAATTACAAGAATGATTACTGGTACTTGTTATCGATTGCCTAGGGACTAATACCCTTCTTGTTGTCACAGGATCCTTTTTCTAAACACTTAACTTTTATTTTCTTGCAAAGTACTTCTAGTTTTATTCATCCAAAGTAGTTCTAGAATCACACCTACAACATCGTTTCATACCTGTTTCGGTAAAGCAAATGTCAAGTGTGTGTAGAGTTGTATCGGTGGGCGGTAAAACTTGAGGGAATATTTGTTCTGCCTTTAGCTCCTCATTGGGTTTGGCACTCTTATTTATCGAAGACGGCTACAAACGATCCCCTATACTTGTGGGTTATCAGGATGTAGGTAAATTGTCATAGTTTCCTTCGTATCCGTTAGATATAGATCAGACGGCCTATATTGCAGGATGGCAGGCACACCATCATCACCAACTCTGCTTTTTATAAGAGTAGAGAAATCCAGAAAAAATGATATTTTAATGTAATTGCCGGTTGACTTTGGTTTAAAAATTTACAGCCCAGTTCTTACAACTTATAGCCCATTTTCTGGGGAAGCCCATTTCTTACTACATACATCCCTCCTCGTCTTGAAAGATTTGCAGCACACCAGGGCTGAGAAAAGCATGTAGGCCTCGGTTGGGTATTCTCCAAAGAAAAAGAACTCGGCTAGCCATTTTCAGAAGAAAAAAAGATATCAACTGGGCTCGTCATGTGGTTAAATCTCAGCATAATTGGAGTTACAGATCTGCCGGAATATAAGAAACGATTTTCGGCCAGATCAGGGGAACGCAAAACAGAAGAGAACAGAGAGGGAGATCCAATCTTGGAGGGGCTCCCGCCCCTCCGCCACCATTGAGACCAAGGACCAGAGGGGGAACTCTCCTCCCATCTAGGGGGAGGCCAAGGAAGAAGAAGAAGGAGGGGGGTCTCTCCCCCTCGCTTCCGGTGGCGCTAGAGTGCCGCCAGGGCAACGATCGGGACGGCGATCTACATCACTAATCTTGCTACTGTCAACACCAACTTTCTCCCCCTCTATGCAGCAGTGTAACACCTCTTCTCCCTGCTGTAATCTGTACTTAAACATGGTGCTCAACTCCATATATTATTTCCCAATGATGTATCGTTATCCTATGATGTTTGAGTAGATCCGTTTTGTCCTGTGGGTTAATCGTGATCTTGGTTGGTATGATTGTATATTTTATTTATGGTGCTGTCCTACGGTACCCTCCATTCTCGCGCAAATGAGAGGGATCCCCGCTATAGGGTGTTGCAATACGTTCATGATTTGCTTATGGTGGGTTGCAAGAGTGACAGAAGCTTAAACCCGAGTAGGTGGGTTGTTGCATATGGGATAAAGAGGACTTGGTACTTAATGCTATGGTTGGGTTTTTAGTAGTTGCAGATTCTTGCTAGGGGTCCAATCATAAGTGCATATGATCCAAGTAGAGAAAGTATGTTAGCTCATGCGTCTCGCTCATATAAAATTACAAGAATGATTACCGGTACTTGTTATCGATTGCCTAGGGACAAATAACTTTCTTGTTGACACAAACCCTTTTCCTAAACACATAACTTTCATTTCATTGCAAAGCACTTCTAGTTTTATTCATGCAAAGTAGTTCTAGCATCACACCTACAAAATAGTTTCATACTTGTTTTCGGTAAAGAAAACATCAGGTGTGCATAGAGTTGTATCGGTGGTCGACTAAACTTGAGGGAATATTTGTTCTCCCTTTAGCTCCTAGTTGGGTTCGACACTCTTATTTATCGAAGAAGGCTACAAATGATCCCCTATAGTTGTGGGTTATCAAGACCTTTTTCTGGCGCCGTTGCCAGGGAGCAATAGCGTGGGGTGAATATTCTTGTGTGTGCTTGTTTGCTTTATCACTAAGTAGTTTTTATTCTCTGTTATAAGTTGTCCTCTATCTCAAGTTATGGATATGGAACACGAAACACCAAAAAAATTAGTACTACTTGCTACACATGGAGATGGTGAACCTCCTAAAACCCTCGATGCTCATTATGTGAAAAATATTATGCACTACTTTCATAATCCTGAGAAAACCCCATTCAACAAGATAATGGGAGTAACATTGGATCAACATGAATACTTTAGGGGTTATCGGTTGACACAAAAAGGGAAACTTTTGGCATCAAATTTATATGTTGTATTGGTATGCTCGGGATTTATGCTTGAGATATGATTGTACTTGTTGCTCTAGGATGAATGATCCACACCTTCCCTTTTCATGCAAATTTAATGATAATGAAACCTTAGCTTCTTATGCTAATGGTAGATATGATTATTATGATGTGGAATGAACTAAAGAATTTGTTGCGTTTAAGGGTGCTTATGAAATTAAATCTTTGTTTGAAAAGTATGAAGCTTCTGATGATGATGTTTATAGACCTGAAATTTTTTCCATCCTTAAATATTTCTATGATAGTTATAAATATAATTTCTATATTGATGAATTTATTGAGAAAATCTCCGCTGTCCAAGAAGAGATTAACATTTTGCAGGAGTCTATGGAAGAAGAAATTAATGATACTGCGAGCTCATTGGATGAAAAAGATGATGAGGAGAGCGAAGAACAAAAGGGGGAAGAGCGGATTAGCTACCCGTGCCCACCTTCTAATGGAGTAACTCTTCACCTCACACATTGTTTAATGTCCCTTCGTTCTTACCGAAGGATGAATGCTATGATGATTGCTATCATCCCTTGGATTCTTTTGAAATATCCCAATTTGATGAACTTGATGCTTGCTATGATTATGGCCAAGATGCCAATTTGAATTATGCTTATGGAGATGAACTTGCTATAGTTCCTTATGTTAATAATGAAATTGTTGCTATTGCACCCACACATGATAGTCCTGTTATCTTTTTGAATTATCCAAACTACACTATATCGGAGAAGTTTGCACTTATTAAGGATTATATCGAAAGGTTGCCTTTTACCTTTGCACATGATGATTTTAATGAATATATTATGCATGTGCTTGCTGCTCCTACTTGCAATTATTATGAGAGAGGAACTACATCTCCGCCTCTTTATGTTTCCACACGAAAAAATTGCAAGAAACTGCTTATGCTATGTATTGGCCTTTACTTGATGTTCATGAATTGTCATAGGTATTGAGTTGTAATTTTTATTTCTTTTGAGTTATAAGTAAGCAGAAGTGTGATGACCATCATTATTCATTTTAGAGGAGCGCCCCAGTGAGGAAAGGATGATGGAGACTATGATTCCCCCACAAGTCGGCATGAGACTTCGGACAATGAGAGAAAAAAAAAGAAAAAAAGAAAAAAAAAGACAGAAAAAAGAGAAAAAGAAAAGAAAAAAATAAAAAAATAAACAAAGAGAGAAGGCGCATTGTTAGTATCCTTTACCACACTTGTGCTTCAAAGTAGCACCATATTTTTCATATGGAGATTCTCCTATGTTGTCACTTTCATAAACTAGTGGGAATTTTTCATTATAGGATTAGATGCACACCCACTTAGTTTTCATATTGAGCTTTCATAAACTTATAGCTCTTAGTGCATTCGTTGCATGGCAATCATGTTGATATCAATTGATGGGCATCTCCATAGCCCGTTGGTTAGCCGCGTCGGTGTGAGACTTTCTTACTTTTTTGTCTTCTTTATATTTACCCCTGTCATCATACTCCGTTCCACACATAGTGCTATATCCATGGCTTGCGCTCATGTATTGCGTGAGGGTTGAAAAAGCTGAAGCGCGTTAAAAAGTATGAACCAATTGCTCGGCTTGTCATCGGGGTTGTGCTTGATAAATACTTTGTGTTAAGAAGACACAGCATGACAAGACTATATGATTTTGTAGGGATAGCTTTCTTTAGCGTTGATATTTTGAAAGACATGATTGTTTTTTGGGATGCCTGAGTATTGAAGTCTTTATGTCAAATTATAGACTATTGCTTTGAATCACTTATGTCTTAATGTTCATGCGATGATTAGATATATGATCAAGTTTATGCTAGGTAGCATTCCACATAAAAATTATTATTTTTATCATTTACCTACTCGAGGATGAGCAGGAATTAAGCTTGGGGATGCTGATATGTCTCCGTCGTATCTATAATTTTTGATTGTTTCATGCCAATATTATACAAGTTTTACATACTTTTGGCACCTTTTTATATGATTTATTGGACTAACCTATTAATCCAGTGCCCTATGCCAGTTCCTGTTTTTTGCATGTGTTTTTGTATCACAGAAAATCCATATCAAACGAAGTCCAAACGCAATAATATTTCACGAAGACTTATTTTGGAATGTATGTGATTTTTGGGAGTTGGAATCTTTGCAAACGGAGGCCCACACAGCCCACAAGACACCAGGGCGCGCTACAGGCCCCTGGCGCGTGGTGGTGGGTTGTGCCCTCCTCGAACGTCGGTTGGAGCTCTACTTCGGGCGCAAGGAAGCTTATATCGGGAAAAAATCGTTCTAAAATCTCAGCACAATCGGAGTTACAGATCTCCCGGAATATAAGAAACGGTTTTTGGCCAGATCAGGGGAATGAGAAATAGAAGAGAACTTAGAGGGAGATCCAATCTCGGAGGGGCTCTCGCCCCTCCACCACCATGGAGACCAAGGACCAGAGGGGGAACTCTCCTCTGATCTAGGGGGGAGGCCAAGGAAGAAGAAGAAGGAGGGGGGCTCTCTCCCCCTCGCTTCCGGTGGAGCCGGAGTGCCGCCGGAGCAACGATCGGGACGACGATCTACATCAACAATCTTGCTACCGTCAACACCAACTTTCTCTCCCTCTATGCAGCAGTGTTACACCTGTTCTCCCCGCTGTAATCTCTACTTAAACATGGTGCTCAACACCATATATTATTTCCTAATGATCTATGGTTATCCTATGATGTTTCACTAGATCCGTTTTGTCCTATGGGTTAATCGAGATCTTGGTCGGTATGATTGTATTTTTAGTTATGGTGCTATCCTACTGTGCCCTCCGTTCTCGCGCAAATGTGAGGGATCCCCGCTGTAGGGTGTTGCAATACGTTCATGATTTGCTTATGGTGGGTTGCGAGAGTGACAGAAGCTTAAACCGGAGTAGGTGGGTTGTTGCATATGGGGTAAAGAGGACTTGATACCTTGATACTTAATGCTATGGTTGGGTTTCACGACCTTAATGATTTTTAGTAGTTGCGGACACTTGCTAGGGGTCCAATAATCAGTGCGTATGATCTAAGTAGAGAAAGTATGTTAGCTCATGCCTCTCCCTCATATAAAATTACAAGAATGATTACCGGTACTTGTTATCGATTGCCTAGGGACTAATACCCTTCTTGTTGTCACAGGATCCTTTTTCTAAACACTTAACTTTTATTTTCTTGCAAAGTACTTCTAGTTTTATTCATGCAAAGTAGTTCTAGAATCACACCTACAAAATAGTTTCATACCTGTTTCGGTAAAGCAAATGTCAAGTGTGTGTAGAGTTGTATCGGTGGGCGGTAAAACTTGAGGGAATATTTGTTCTGCCTTTAGCTCCTCATTGGGTTTGGCACTCTTATTTATCGAAGACGGCTACAAACGATCCCCTATACTTGTGGGTTATCAGGATGTAGGTAAATTGTCATAGTTTCCTTCGTATCCGTTAGATATAGATCGGACGGCCTATATTGCAGGATGGCAGGCACACCATCATCACCAACTTTGCTTTTTATAAGAGTAGAGAAATCCAGAAAAAAAGATATTTTAATGTAATTGCCGGTTGACTTTGGTTTAAAAATTTACAGCCCATTTCTTACAACTTATAGCCCATTTTCTGGGGAAGCCCATTTCTTACTACTTACATCCCTCCTCGTCTTGAAAGATTTGCAGCACACCAAGGCTGAGAAAAGCAAGTAGGCCTCGGTTGGGTATTCTCCAAAGAAAAAGAACTCGGCTAGCCATTTTCAGAATAAAAAAAGATATCAACTGGGCTCGTCATGTGGTTAAATAAAAGCGTAATCGCGGGCTAGACGGGCCACAGCCCCCACACAACGCTGTTGAGCTCCGTCTTTAAAATTAAAAAACAACTGGGCGAGCTGCTGCGTCCCTAGTGTCATCCATTCGTTGTGTAATTTTCAAGTTTATTGACTACATTGACAATGGCGTGGGACCTATTGTCAAACAATTAGGAGGAAGTTTTTTTTGGCTTGTAATAACGAGACACATGCTTGCGTAATGCAATGACCCTGGTGGGTCCCTGCTGTCAGCCTCTCCACATACAGTCATCTCCTGAGTTCTCTCGGCTGTTGACCATGTTGACAGCGCCAGACTGCGGCGGGCACAGCAAGCGAACCAAGGCGGAGAACGGCAGGAAGGCCTCCGAAGGGAAAGAACAAAAGCCGTGGATGATGCAGCAGTGTAGTGGCAGGCGGAGGCGAGTATGAGGGAAACAACATGTAACTCAAGCTTACAAATGGTACAAAAAGCCCAAGGATCGATTGTTCGTCAAAGTTAGACAAACCCAGATTGAACATGGTAATAACATCTAACCCAACCACTCTTTTTCGCAGTCACAAACAAATGCATCGGTCTGATCCATAAAATGAACATCCTATGCCAAAAAATTTATTGGAGGATGACTACAATTTGTTGTAAATAGAAGCCGAGCACGTTTAGAAGCCCATGTGTCCACCTGGAACTTCTTTTTTTGCTATTCAACATGTTTGTCCGTGAGAAATCTCTCGTTGTAAAACTTAAGTCTCATGGACAATAGTAACCTCGCATTCAACAGGAAGAATGTGACAAAGCTTCTGTTTGCCTCGTTGGATGCATATCCTTCCATCGTTATTGTCCTCAAACGAATGTCATGAGAACTGAGAAAATCCTGGTGCTTATTACGCCACCGATTGGTTATACGTTTTTGTCCATGTGTTAGCAATGCCTAAGTAGACATGAGGATTGAAAATGGTTAAGGTCTGAAAAAAGAGTATGTCGAAACAATGGCAGCTGAACGGTTAATTCTAGTACAATGTATACGGGCTTTCAATGTGCATGAAATCATCACCTTTATATATAAATTCTCCAGAGATCGAAAGCATCGCAGCAAGCCAATAATTATGTTCAGATCAAAACTAAACATTCCGATATATAAGATCTTGACAGAATCCAGCAGCATTGATAGGCTATCCATGGACGAACTCGTCATTGAGCATATAACATAATATTAGTACCCAAAGTGTACTCCAAGATGACATAAAACTTATGCACACAAATGAAAAATGCAGCTTATGATTACAAATGTGTAGATGAAAATATATGGTACCTGAGAAAGTGAGGAGCCAAACACCAACTTCCTGTGATCATTAAACAGATCACTAATTACACCCAAGTTCTCCTGTTTGGGCGCAGAGAAGACAATTATTTGCGAAGGTTTATAACAATCATCAAGGAGCAACCTTTGAAGTGAAGGGGCATCTTCAATGATGAGCTGCTATCCTTCAAAAAAATTCTGATGCTTTTAAGGTGAGGCGACTTTATTTGGAGACAACTGATAGGGATTTCTATTCCCAAAACAATCAGCAAGCGCTCCATGCAACTGGAGTGGATGATGTTGTGCAGTGAAGCCTCCGAGAGATAAACCACCACCAGTGAAAGTTTTTTTAGTAGTGGGAGCCGAAGCATTTGTACCAGATCGTCTGGTAGATGGCACCGGGCGAAGGTGGCGGTGTGGAGATAGGAGGAAAACCGCGAGATGGACAACGGTGGTGTGGGCACGAATTCTTGGTGTGTTCGTGGTATGAAACTTTTGTGGTAATGTAGAACTCAAACTGCTGGAGTTTTCCAAATTCAGGGGATGCCAGCCAAGCGTCCACCATGTAGGGTATGGACAGCAGGTAGCGTGTCGGGATGTAGAGGTGTTGAACAGGGCCCTGCTGGTGAGAGGAGACGATGGCTATGAGGAGATCAAATTCAGGAAGGACATAAATCTCACGACAGTCGAGATTGAGGGGCGCGGTGCGCCATATCGAGCACCACCGAGTTGAGAGGACTTGTGTGCGGCAGCAACTCTTGGTGGGGAGAAGTGACATGATCTCCCCAAGGATGTCGTCCGGGAGATTGCTGATGTTGTCCACTAGAGATTCTATGGGTTCCTTAGATTCGGGTGGGGGGGGGGGCTCGCCGCTTCTCCCCACGATGCCGGGTGCGGGATCCACAACCGGCGTCGCCGCTGGCAGGAGCCTCATCTTCTTTGTGCTAGGGCCAGCCGACTCTATTTTCCTTGAGGGCGTCGTGTTGAGCTCACGGATTTGAGTAGAGTAACAAATGACGAGCCTAGTTGTAGTGCGAGTGACGGAGAAGGGGAGCTGGAGTTTTTCTGTAGTAGTGAGGAAGAAGGGGAGCTGGGGTTTTCTGTAGGAGTGAGGAAGAAGGTGAGCGGGGGTTTTCTATACGAGTGAGGAAGATGGGGAGCGGGGGGAATTGGGAGGCGGCGGAAGTGGGAGAGTCTAGCGAGCAGCAGTATAAGTGGAAGCGAGGAGGAAGGAGGGTTTTCCTGGGATCGCCCCCTCTTCAAGAAATATGGGCTTCTCCTCGCAAAAAAATAAATGGGCTTTAAGATGGATAGGCTTTTTTATCGGCCCAGTCGGCTGCCCGTGTTTCGTACTGGAGGGCCTTAACACTAGAGGCAGCATTAGAGACACTCTCCAGCTCTCCAGCTTATTGCCCATTCGAAATAAAATAAGAGACGGCTCAAGCTTGATTATGGCTCCTCATCAGTAAAAAATTCAACTTGAAAAAAAGTTACAGCTCCTTTTCGGGCCGGCTTGGCATCCACCAAATTAGAGGATGGTGTCTTGCATGCAGACACTCACACTGGTCGTAGCGCGGCAAAATGAGGGATCAAATAACATGCCCACAATATACATAGATTAACAGGGATTGTGGGGGATTAAATCATGTACAAGCCAAATTCCCCTCCATTCCTCTCCAAACCCCTTGGGAGGAGGTCGAACGGAACAAGGCCTTAGACTAACCACATAGGGAGTAACTTAATTCCATACAGTATCATAATATGATACTCAACCCTCTATTTCTTCATTTAATTCTACGCCACCTCATGAAATTTGCCAACTAGTTGGCATGCATGATAATACTTATGATACTCACATTACAACCAGCCTGGTAGATTTAATATACCTAATTTAAATGGTCGCCGCCCTATCTCTTTATCCTCCTCCAGCATCCGACAGAAGAAGAATCATGCAAGACACTTCCTGTATTCGCCGGCGTCGCCTCGGCGGTGGCATTCATGGGATACAATCGGCGGTGGCCTCCCGTGTTCTACTTCCCTCGATGATGGCAGCGGGCGGGGACGTGCTGGCCGTCACCTCGTCGACATCTGCGTACCCGCGTCACCTCGAGGACATCCGCGGCGGCTTCTTTCTCTGCCTGCATGTCGCGGCTACGCGCGCGTCGACTGCGGATGGCGTAGTCGCAAACACTGGAGGCGTTGCCCGGCGCGCCAGTGTCGAGGGCAGCGACGATGCCCATGCTGCCGTGCTCCCCGACAAGCCGGCGTGGAGCAAGTCGGCACTCTTCATCGAGCTATATTGGAGAGGCCAACTATGGACCCACGCGCTGGCTTAGTGCGGCAACTGCCTCCGACGGGCTAGGCGAGGTAGGTGGAGCAGCAAGCTGCCTCGCTCGTAACTGCCGGGCTCGGCGGGCCACCCAGACGGCTTTTATGCTGGAGAACTGCTCTTCCTGCTCGTTGGATGCCGCCGGAAGAGTGGAGAAAATGGTGGAAGGAGGAGCTTGGCCGGCGTCCTGCTCCTGAACGAACGTGTGTGGCCGGGGTTGGTTTCTCGCATTCCACGCGGGTTTAAATGTAGGTTTTTGAATGAGGCGACAAGGCGGGTACGGTTGGGAGTGCAGCTGGCGGTGCCCTGGGCCTGCGCGCCGCTTCAAATGGCGGACGCAGTGAGAGGTCGCGTTCACCCTGACCTGAAGGAAGTATGCCCTAGAGGCAATAATAAAGTTGTTATCATATTTCCTTATATCATGATAAATATTTATTATTCATGCTAGAATTGTATTAGCGGAAACTTAGTACATGTGTGAATACATAGACAAACAGAGTGTCCCTAGTATGCCTCTACTAGACTAGCTCGTTAATCAAAGATGGTTAAGTTTCCTAGCCATAGACATGTGTTGTCATTTGATGAATGGGATCACATCATTAGAGAATGATGTGATGGACAACACCCACCCGTTAGCTTAGCACTATGATCGTGTAGTTTTATTTCTATTGCTTTCTTCATGACTTATACATGTTCCTCTGACTATGACATTATGCAACTCCCGAATACCGGAGGAACACTTAGTGTGCTATCAAACGTCACAACGTAATTGTGTGATTATAAAGATGCTCTACAGGTGTCTCCGATGGTGTTTGTTGAGTTGGCATAGATCGAGATTAGGATTTGTCACTCCATGTATCAGAGAGGTATCTCTGGGCCCTCTCGGTAATGATCATCACTATAAGCCTTGCAAGCAATGTGACTAATGAGTTAGTTGCGGGATGATGCATTACGGAACGAGTAAAGAGACTTGCCGGTAACGAGATTGAACTAGGTATGATGATACCGACGATCGAATCTCAGGCAAGTAACATACCGATGACAAAGGGAACAACGTATGTTGTTATGCGGTTTGACCGATAAAGATCTTCGTACAATACGTAGGATCCAATATGAGCATCCAGGTTCCGCTATTGGTCATTGTCCGGAGATGTGTCTCGGTCATGTCTACATAGTTCTCGAACCCGTAGGGTCCGCACGCTTAACGTTCGATGACGATTTGTATTATGAGTTATGTGATTTGATGACCGAAGTTTGTTCGGAGTCCCGGATGAGATCACGGACATGACGAGGAGTCTTGAAATGGTCGAGAGGTAGAAATCGATATATTGGAATGCTATATTCGGACATCGGAATGGTTCCGAGTGATTCGGGTATTTTTCGGAGTACCGGCGAGTTACGGGAATTCGCCGGGGGAAGTAGTGGGCCTTAATGGGCCATACAGGAAAGGAGAGAAGGGGCTCAAGGGGTGGCCACGTGCCCCCCCATGGCAAGTCCGAATTGGACTAGGGAGGGGGCGGCACCCCCTCTCTTTCCTTCTGCCTCTCCTACTCCTTCCCTCTCTCCCCTCTTGGAAAAGGAAGGGGACTCCAACTAGGATTGGGAATCCTAGTTGGACTCCTCTATAGGAGCGCCCCTCCTAGGCCGGCCTTCTCTTCCTCCCTCCTTTTTATACGTGGCCAAGGGGGCACCCCAAAGCACAACAGACAATCTCTTAGCCGTGTGCGATGCCCCCTCCACAGTTACACACCTCGGTCATATAGTCGTAGTGCTTAGGTGAAGCCTTGCCCCGGTTGCTTCATCATCACCGTCACCACGCCGTCGTGCTGACGGAACTCTCCCTCGACCTCAACTGGATCAAGAGTACGAGGGACGTCATCGAGCTGAACGTGTGCTGAACACGGAGGTGCCGTACATTCGGTGCTAGGATCGATCAGATCGTGAAGACGTACGACTACATCAACCGCGTTGATATAACGCTTCCACTTTCGGTCTACGAGGGTACGTGGACACACTCTCCCCGCTCGTTGCTATGCATCACCTAGATAGATCTTGCATGATCGTAGGAAATTTTTGAAATTACTGCGTTCCCCAATAGTGGCATCCGAGCCAGGTCTATGCGTAGATGTTATATGCACTAGTAGAACACAAAGAGTTATGGGCAATAATAGTCATACTGCTTACCAGCATGTCATACTTTGATTCGGCAGTATTGCTGGATGAAGCGGCCCAGACCGACATTACATGACGGCATTCATGAGACTGGTTCTACCACCGTGCTTCGCAGACAGGTGGCTGATACGTCTCCAACGTATCTATAATTTATGAAGTCTTCATGCTATTATATTATCAACCTTGGATGTTTTATAAGCTATTTTATATGGTTTTTGGGACTAACCTATTAACCTAGAGCCTAGTGCCAGTTTCTGTTTTTTCCTTGTTTTAGAATATCGTAGAAAGGGAAAACCAAACGGAGTCCAATTGACCTGAAACTTGACGGAGCTTATTTTTGGGCCAGAAGAAGGCCAAGGAGTCAAAGAGTTGGGCCAGAAGAGTCCCGGGCTGCCCATGAGGGTGGGGGGGGGGGCGCCTGGGCGCGCCTCCCTGCCTCGTGGACAGCCCGGAGACCCCCCTGACTTGTTCTCAACGCCAACACCTCTCATATATACCCAAACTTCCAGAAAGAAACCTAGATCGGAAGTTCCGCCGCCGCAAGCCTCTGTAGCCACGAGAAATCAATCTAGGCCCTCTCCGGCACCCTGCCGGAGGGGGCCATCATCACCGGTGGCCATGGAGGATTATCCCAGAGAGGCCATCATCTCCATGAAGGCCAAGGACCAGAGGGAGAACCTCTCCCCATCTAGGGGAGGCCATGGAGGAGGAAGCATAAGGGGGAGAACCTCTCCTCCTCTCTCTTGGTGGCACCGGAGTGCCATCGAGAGGGTAATCATCGCCGCGGTGATCGTCTTCATCAACATCACCACCATCATCACCATCCTCATCTGTTTTACGCGGTCCACTCTCCCGCACACCGCTGTAATCCCTACTTGAACATGGTGCTTTATGCCACATATTATGATCCAATGATGTGTTGCCATCCTATGATGTTTTGAGTAGATATCCTTTGTCTTTGGGTTGATTGATGATCTAGATTGGTACGAGTTGTATGTTTTATTTTGGTGCTGTCCTATGGGGCCCTCCGTGTCGCGCAAGCGTGAGGGATTCCCGCTGTAGGGTCTTGCAATACATTCATGATTCGCTTATAGTGGGTTGGCGAATAACTGAAACACAAACCCGAGTAAGGGGGTTGTTGCGTATGGGAATAAAGAGGACTTGATGCTTTAATGCTATGGTTGGGTTTTACCTTAATGATCTTTAGTAGTTGTGGATGCTTGCTAGAGTTCCAATCATAAGTTCATATGATCCAATTAGAGAAAGTATGTTAGCTTATGCCTCTCCCTCATATGAAATTGCAATGACGACTATCGGTCTTGTTAACAATTGCCTAAGACAATTCCGCACACCGATCCACCATTATTCCACACTCTCTATTTATAATATTTAGTAATATATTCTAACTTTATGATAACAACACCTACTTTTATGTTTTAGCTCTCTGATATCATGCAAAGTTATCCTCTTCATACCCTCAACGCAGTTTTATTTCTCGTTTCTAGTTGGAAGCAAACGTTCGGTGTACGTAGAGTCGTATCAGTGGCAGATAGGACTTGAGAGAATATTGATCTTACCTTTAGCTCCTTGTGGATTCGACACTCCATACTTATTACTTCCACCTTTGGGAATTGCTACGATGATTCCCTGAACTTGGGGATTAACAAGCTCTTTTCTGGCGCCGTTGTCGGGGAGCAATAGCGTGGGGTTGATATTCTCGTGTTTGCTTGTTTGCTTGTTTGCTTGTTTGCTTTCTTCACTAAGTAGATTTTGTTTTTCCTTTTTTGTTTCTGTTTAGTTATGGGTGAAACATACAAAAAAAATTAAAAGAATGAAGATACAAAAAAATTATTACTTTCCTCTCATGCCTAAAAAGTTTTTCAAAAAGAGAAGTGATTGGAAAGTTATGCATTGAAGAAGTGAGGGTCGACCTTGAACACTTCTGTTCATGATCATGGAAACAATGTAGAATTTTTCATGGAAGTTTCTCTGTAAATAATTATGCCCTTGTATATATCCATTGTATTATAAAAATAATGTGCCAAGCATTGGTTTTAGGATGATTAGATTGCTTGTTTACTATGTGCAGAACAAAAACAGAAACTTTGGCTGTAGTGCATGAATTTACATTTTTTACTGGAAGGTCAAATGGGTCTGAAACTTTTTGCACATTACTTAAGTGCAAATTTTACAAATTTTCAAATTTATTTAATAATTTTAGCAGTTACAGCAGTTTACTAAACTTCCAGATTACTACAGACTGTCCTGTTTTTGACAGATTCTGTTTTTCGCGTGTTGTTTGCTTATTTTGATGAATCTATGGCTAGTATCGGGGGTATGAACCATAGAGAAGTTGGAATACAGTAAGTTTAAAACCAATATAAATAAAGAATGAGTTCATTACAGTACCTTAAAGTGGTAGTTTGCTTATTTACACTAACGGATCTCACAAAGTTTTTGTTAAAGTTTTGTGTGGATGAAGTGTTCGAAGAACGAGGAGTTACCGATGTGAGAAGAATAAAGAGAGGCAGGAGTTCAAGCTTGGGGATGCCCGAGGCACCCAAAGTAAATATTCCAAGGATACTCAAGCATCTAAGTTTGGGGATGCCCCGGTTGGCATCCCATCTTTCTTCTTCAACAAATATCGGTATACCTCGGTTTTTGTTTTGCTCACATGATTTGTGTCGTTTGTGTTTTTGTTTTTCTTCAAGAACCATGGTAGTATGAGATAGCCCTTCATTGATAGAATACTTCATGTGCTTCACTTATATCTTTTAAGTATGATCTTGTGGAATTAATCTTTAAGCTTCACTTAAATCTTTTGAGTATGGTTTTATAGAATGCTTCGTGTGCTTCACTTATATATTTTGAGCTTGGATATTTGCTAGTCGATATTAATCCTAGAATACCCCATGAACTTCACTTATATCTTTTGGAGCATGAATAATACTATCATCTAAATTGGGTTTGGAAGAGTGTCAACTTTAGGAATTAGTGATCCCACTATTCTGAATGAGAAGAATTTTGCTTATGTGGAGAGTAGAAAAATTTCTATGCTTGTAGATCATGGAAAGAATGCTTACTGTGATGTTTATATTGTTAAATTAATTCTTGATGCTACTGTAAGTTATTATGAGGGAGGAATATATGCTTGTAGGAGTTGCAATAATATCATGTTTCCTCCCTCTGTGCTTAAAGTTTTGAAGTTATACTTGTTTTGCCTTCCTATGCTAGTTGATTCTTGTTCCTATATATTATGTGCCAACAAAATCCCTAAGGCATAGGAAGTGGGTTAGATTTAAATGTGCTAGTCATATTCTTCATGATGCTCTCTTTATGTTTCAATTCTTATCTTTTATGTGAGCATCATTGAAATCATCATGCCTAGCTAAAAGGCATTAAAGAAAAGAGCTTGTTGGGAGACAACCCAATATTTACCCTTACTGTTTTTGTGTGTTTACATGATTAATATTCTGAAGTAATCATCCTTTATAGCTTTTGTTTCAATAAAGTGCCAAGTAAGACCTTTGGGAAGACTTGGGTGAAAGTTAATGTGATCTTGCTGTAAAAAACAGAAAGTTTGCGCTCACGAGATTAGCTGTCATTTTTTACAGAAGAGTGCTTTTGAGTTGATTCTTTTTTCAGAAGATTAATAGAGAAATTCCTCACGTCCACCAACTTATTTCATAATTTTTGTAGTAGCATAAGTATGGTTTCTGTTCAGATTATTACAGAATGTTCTGTTTCTGACAGATTCTGTTTTCATTGCATAGTTTGCTTGTTTTCTAGTTTCTATGGCTTATAATTTTAAACATAAATTGTAGAAATGATATAGTACAGTAGGCATTGTGTGAGAGCAACTATTAACCTTATCTTTTACAGTACCAAAGTGAATGGTTTGCTCTTTATCATACTAACCTATCTCACGAAGTTCCGTTAAGTTTTGTGTGATTGAAGTTTTCAAGCTTTGAGTGAGATATCGATATGAGGAGAATCAGGAGAGGAAAGACCCTAAGCTTGGGGATGCCCAAGGCACCCTAAGGTAATATTCAAGGAAGACTCAAGCGCCTAAGCTTGGGGATGCCCCGGAAGGCATCCCCTCTTTCGTCTTCAAAACTATCGGTATACCTTACTCGGAGCTATATTTTTATTCGTCACATGATATGTGTTTTGCTTGGAGCGTATTTTCATTTTTACTTGCTGTTTGCATAAAATCATTGGATCTGAATTATTGAATGAAAAAGAATCCTCCCATGGCTAGTTAATTATTTGACTACTCAGTGTTCTTCACTTGTATCTTTTTGGAGTAGTTTGTCAATAACTCACGTGCTTCACGTATATCCTATGAGTAAATGGTTGAATGAATTGAATGTCATACTGAATTTATATATGTTACATATGCTTATAACATGGGGAGTAATGACTTCACACATAATAAGTATAGGTAGTAAACTCATTGAAAGTTAGCAAACGTAGAATTGGTCACTTGAACAATTCATGGAAGAATATTGAAGGAAGAGAGATTTCACATATAAATATACTATCTTGGACATCTTTTGTAATTGTGAGCACTCATTAAAATATGACATGCTAAAAGGTTGATGTCGGACAAGGAAGACAACGTAATGGCTTATGTTTTCTTATATCCGAAATAAAGTATATTATCTTGGATCTTCCAACATGTTGAGCTTGCCTTTCCCTCTCATGCTAGCCAAATTCTTTGCACCAAGTAGAAATACTACTTGTGCTTCCAAATATCCCTTAAACTAGTTTTTCCATGAGAGTCCACCATACCTACCTATGGATTGAGTAAGATCCTTCAAGTAAGTTGTCATCGGTGCATGCAATAAAAATTGCTCTCTAAATATGTATGACCTATTAGTGCGAAGAAAATAAGCTTTATACGAACTTGTGATAGGGAAGAAATAAAAGCGACAGACTGCATAATTAAGGTCTCTACGTCGGTGTGGAACGACACCTATGGGATCACAAGAATCCCTACTACGGTTGCCGGGGCGCAGGGTTGCGAGAAGAGCAGGATTAGTAGTCAGCACAAGGATCGTTTACCCAGGTTCGGGCCGCGAAGATGCATAAAACCCTAGTCCTCCTTTGGTGGGTGTATTTCAGAGAGTTCTTGAGCTCTCGAACTAGCTATGGTGGGGTGCGTGGTTCCAAAGAGCCGAATCCTTCTCCAGTATGCCATGGGCCTCCTTTTATAGTCGAAAGGGGCTGCCACAGTGGCATACAGGAGGTGGAAAGGCGTACAGTATTGCGAGCTTATCGCTCGTATTACAGGACAAGACGCATTTAATGCGCCACTGAGGTGTCCCCTAGATTTATCGGGGACGGGGGCGAGGCCCGTCCCGTCCGTCGCCGCTCCTCCTCGCTTCGACATGCGCCCTGGCCAGCGATGCGTGCGGCGCCATGTAGGTAGGTAGGCAGCTGAGGTGGCACGGTGGTGGAGCCTTCACGAAGATCTGCATGCCGCCACACAGGCGCTTGATGAGTTGGCCTGGGCGCTGCATGTTGCCACGCAGGTGCCTGCTCAGCTGGTTGAGCTGGCAGCTGCATGCGAACGGCGGCGGAGACTTGGTTGGTGTGGGTCTGGCAGTGGCCCTGCTGGCGTCCTCGGTGAAGGTTCTTGCCGTGGCGCGCTGTCGTCCTCGGCAAGGATCTTACCGGGGGTCTTGTGGCCTTCTTCGGCAAGGATCTTGCCGAGGGCTATTGTCTTTTAATCCTCATATGATCTTGAACAGTCCTTGCTCTTGACAAAGATCTGCATGCCACCATGGAGGTGCCTCCCGAGCCCTAGTTCCAACGTGGATGGCTGAGTTGGAACCCATGGGCTCGAGGGTGGCTCACTTCGCTGGTGTGGGCGACTCGCCGCAGCAAGGGCCTTGCCGGGGCCGCTGTGGCTGCCCCCGGCAAGGATCTTGCCGGGGGAACCTGCTTCGCCTCTCTGCTTCTTTGTGGTCTTGTTCTTGGTGTTGCTCTGGCCGTCTTGAGCTTTGGTTTTACCTCGGTTTACCTCCCCTGCTCTGCTTGGTGTGGCCGCGGGCGCGGCTCCAACTGTCCGTGCACAGGTAAAGGGGTACAAAGGTGCGCCCCTTCTTTTGTACACCGATAGGAGCCCCTGGGCCTGGGCCACACATAAGCGCGACACGTTGTTGGGCCAGGCCCAAAACGGTGCGCGGGCAGGCGGGGCGGTTTTTACCGCGGTAAAACTTTTTGCGCGCCGCGCTTCCCCCGACCTGTGTTGAATGCGCGACATGGGGGGTGCACGTGACGTGGGCGTCATGCGTGGGGTGGTTCCCGCATGCATGCGTCACATCGCAGTAAATGGGCAGCGCGACCCGCACCTTCCCCATAAAAAGGGATAACCGTGGGCGCACTGTTCCCTTTACCCTTCGCGCAATCCTAATCTCGGAAGCCTCCGTTCGCCTTCCTCTTCTTCCCCAAGCTTCACTCTTGCTCGCCGCCGTTGCGTTCCGCCGTCCTCTGTTTCTTGCCCCCCTCCCCCAGCCGCCATGGCGCCAAAATCCACCAAGGGCAAGGGAGTGGCCAAGGATGCCGGAGCGGCGGAGCCGCCGGAGAGTGCGATGGCAGTGCAGCGGACGCAGTCCACCTTATTCCCCTCGACAGTTGACGTTTTCGAGCTCCGGGAAGCCTTCAAGACCCTGTGGGGGGTGAAGACGGGGGGGAGAGAAGTTGGGGCATTCAGCCACGCGCGTCATCCCCACCAACTGCGCCGAGGCTGCTCCAAATCGGTACCCCTTCTTTGTCGACTATTTTTCCTGCGGGCTTTGTCCTCCCTTCTCCGATTTCTTCAGTGACATCATGCACACCTTTGGCTTCCGCCTCTTGGATTTTACCCCGAATGCGGTGGTGTGCATGGCCCTTTTCGCGCACCTCTGCGAGAGTTTTGCCGGGGTGCACCCCAACACGGCGCTCTTCCGCCATTACTTCTTCCCTCGGATCCAGACGGGAGGCACCATTTCTGGTTGCATCACCTGGATCCCAAGGTCCAAGGGAGCATACCCGGATGGCGCCATGAAGGAGAGGTGGGAAGAATAGCGGGGGCCGGTGGTGCTGGATCGAAGAGAAGGACCCGCCGGCGTTCTGCGAAGTTCGCGGGTGCGGCCGGTCCACAGAAGCGATTGGAGCGACGTCGACGCCGACGACGAGAAGCTCACGGTCGCCACCACCAGGATCCTTCGGCTCACTGAGGCCGGGCTCACCCTTGAGATGATCGGGGCAGACATCATCCGCCGCCGGATCGCTCCACTGCACAACAAGGGGAGGCTGGCCTGGCTCTTTACGAATCCCGCCGACATCATGCAGCTTCGCCCCGGCCTCGACCACAACTTCACAGTGATGGGGCATGCCCATTTCTGCCAGCGGCTCTTCCAGCTCAATGTGCGCCGCGATGGCGAGGTCGAGCAGACCGGCAAGGTCGCGAGGGCCGTCGCGAAGGCCGGCAAGGTCTTCAAGGGGCCTTTGTTCAAGCCGTCGGCGGGAGTGGTCCCGCTGTGCAATAACTCGCGTCGTGCCGAGATCATCGCTATGATGCCGGATTGCAACGCGCATGGCCCTGACCTGAGCTGGAAGGAGCTGGAGGACGTCGAGGTGCAGAAGTTCTTTGACACTCTACACGAGGGGTACATCAACACCGACGCCGAGCGACTGCTCGTCCAGGACACCACCCAGGCGGAACTGGACTACATCGCCACCAGGGTGAGGGAGGCGCAGCTTGCCGAGGAGGCCGGCAGCGCTGGTGGTGTGGAGGACAAGGCCGCGACGGCCGCGGAGGAGGAGGAGCTCGCCCGATGGGTGGCGGCCGCCGGGGAAGCCAGTAGCGTCGGCACCAAGGCTCCTCTGGTTGAGGATGCGGCCGACGAGTCGTCGTCGGAGGAGGCCGGGGCTGTTGACCCTCCGGCCATGGGGAGAGGGCGAGTCCTGCGGTGGGCCACTTCCGGCGAGCCGGTGCGGCCCGTCAGGGCCGCGCGGCGGCCAAAGTCCCCAGAGGAGTCCGCGCGTCAGACGAGGGCCGCGACGGCGAAGAAGGTGGTGAAGGCCGCGGCAGCGAGGAAGAAGGCATCTGCTTCTTCTTCGTCCAAGCGCACGCAAACTCCGCCCTCCTCCCCTCCTCCGGAAGATACCGACGTGTGGGTCACTTTCGACTTCTGATCCCTCAGCCCGAGGAGGAAGAGGAAAACAATAGAGGAGGAGGTGGACGACGAGTAAGTATCTGGCTTCTCCCCGTCATCTCTGTCTGCTTAATCTGTGTCGCTTGTCTTGACTTGTTTTCATCTTTGCAGGGACGCGGAGACGCTGGCCCAAAGGGTGAAGAGGGCCAAGACCTCGGCGGGTGGCCAGCCCCCGGCTGGTACTTCGAAGGCGCCACTGGTGGTGTTGAGTAGCTCGGACAGCAGCCCCCGGCACAGCCCCCAGCGTAAGTTCATCACTCTCCCCTCGTAGACATGTGTTAGGGGCACGACACTTTGGTGCTGACCTCGCCAGGTATGCAGGAGGAGAGCAGCCGCAGGAGGAGCCGCAGAGGGCTACCCCCAACACGCCGCCCCCATCGACCACGCCGCCCTGAGGGGTGCCCCCGGCAAGGGCGCCAAACACCGAGCCCATGCACACGGAGGAGGAGGAGGAGAACTTGCGCCAGATGTTGGCGGGGAGGGGACTTCTGCTTCCCAGCCTGGCACTGGTAAGTCGTCCGCCCTTCGTCTCTGCTTTTTCTCTTCTCTTTGAATCTTTGATCTTGGCTCTACCCCACCCTCTTCTTGATATCCAGATCGTCTCTCGGCGGACCGAGAGGACCTGGACACCGTCATCGAGGGCGTGGCCAAGGACGCCGCGGAGGAGGCTGAGAAGATCGCCGCCAAGGAAAACGCGAGCGGTGCTGCTGAGGATGCCGCCAAGGGGCCTGCCGGGGGGGGCAAGGCCGCCGCTGAGGAGACCGGCAAGGGCCCTACCGGGGAGGCCGGCAGGGCCGCTGCCGAGGAGGAGGAGGAGGAGGAGGTGGCTGATGACCAGCCTTCCCCTTCTGCTGCTTCCGGCTCCGGCAAGTACCTGAGGGTGAGTGACGACTTGTTTGTCCACCTTCCAGGCGCTTCGAGCACCAGGACGCCCGTCGAGGGAGAGGTTTTCGACGACGAAGTGCTTGCCGCCGCCGGGCTTGAGGTCGTCGACGAGCCGAGTGTTGGTGGCGACGGCTCCCAGGAGGAGCGGCTGCTCCAGGCCATGGGTGCCAACTTCCGGGGGCTCCAGGCGCTCCACCGAGCCCGCCTGGACAAAGTCAGGTCCAGGACGGCGGTGGTGGAGAAAGCAGAGGCGGACCTCCAGAAGCGCGTCGCCGAGACGCAGGACTGGTTCCGCCAGGCTCACAAGGAGCTCAGGACCGCACAGGGCGAGCTGGCCAAGCGCGACGTGGAGCTCACCATGAAACTGGCCGACATCGAGAAGGCCCATGAGACGGCGAAGAACTTGGCCGCCGCCGCCGAAGCCGCTCGGACCCAGCACGAGGCCGCACCAAACTCCCAGGAGGAGGACCTTGCCGTGCGCGAGGGGAAGCTTGCCGCCACGCTTCGCGTCAAGGATGAAGAGGTGGGGAAGCTTGTCTTGCAGCGGACTAGTGAGCTGGAGCAGAGGCACAAAGAGGCGCTCGATGCCCAGGCCCAGGTTCACACCGACAAGGTGAAGGAGCTGGAGGTGGAGCGGAACGAGCTGAAGGAGCAGGCCCTCAAGCTGTCCCAGGAGAAGGACACGCTCAACGGCGCCCTGACGGAGGCGCAGGGCGCGGCCATCAGCAAGGCCGGGGAGCTCTCCGAGGCCAACAAGTCCATGAAGGACCTCACGCTGAAGCTGGAGGGCCTCGAGGGGATGCTCACGGAGGCCAAAGCCCGGGAGGGGGCCCTGGCCAAGGAGCTGGAGACGGAGAAGCAACTGCAGAAGAACGAGGCTGTCAAGCATAAGGATTTCAAGGAGGGCGTGAACCACCGGATCGGCCGCCTCGAGGACGTCGCCGACAGGATCACCGCGCAGCTAGCTACCATGGGGATGCCAAGCATGAGGTACGCCCCAGAGCGCAGCGGGACCACAAATGCCAAGCTGACCTTGTTCTTCGAGTACGCTCTCGGGGCTCTGGAGCAGCTTCACGCCAACCGGGCGGCCTCGCTGGCTGACGAGGCCCGGAGGCTTTGCCAGGGCGCCATGACCAAGGTTGTCACCAAGGTGGCATACTGGTACCCCGACCTCGACTTCGAAGCCGCGCTGGAGAGCTTGCCGGAGGATACTCACCTCGCGCCGCTCAGGGAGCGCATCAAGCCCATCATCAGCCATGTCGGCGGAATTCTGAGGGTGGAGGGCCAGCGCTGGGATTAGGCACCCCGTTTCTTTTTGTTGCTGCAAGTTCACAACCAAGACGATTTTTATCTTTAGTTAGAACTGCGGTAGCAAGTGATGTAATATAACTTCTGCAGTACTTTTAATATTATGCATGTTATTTTCCTGTTCGATTTTCCTTTCTATGTCCACCCTACGTTAACTGGGTAGGTTCGCCGGCGCGTAAACCCAGGGCGGCGTCTTGGGGACAGATCCCCATTGGCCTGCCGGGTGTGCTTGCTGCCAGGCGAACCACCTTATCGCCCTTAGAGCGGCCGACCGAACTGTCGAGCCTGACTCGAGTCAGAATCGAGAGTGTTGCCAAGTGCTGAAGGCTACCCCGCCACCCTCGATGCGGCCTCTTGAGCTGTTGAGCGGACTCGAAACAGAACAAGGGTGTTGCCAATTGTGGGAGGGCCCCTTTGCGTGCAGGTTTTTCATACATAGGCGGGATCTCCGAGGACGATAACCTTATATATATGAGGAAATAACTCAAGGATCTGAATGACTTAGCTTTTCTGTTGCCGCGCTGGCACCCTTCACGTTCGCAGGCGGCGCCCTTTCTCTTTTCCGTCTTCTTCTTGGGAGCCATGGCGATGAAGAACTCCTAGGCCAACTACTAGACCAGATTCTCACAATTGCGCCCCCTACCTGGCGTGCCAAAGATGTCGGTGTGGAACGACACCTATGGGATCACAAGAATCCCTACTACGGTTGCCGGGGCGGAGGGTTGCGAGAAGAGCAGGATTAGTAGTCAGCACAAGGATTGTTTACCCAGGTTCAGGCCGCGAAGATGCGTAAAACCCTAGTCCTGCTTTGGTGGGTGTATTTCAGAGAGTTCTTGAGGCTAGCCATAGTGGGAGTAACATAAGTAGTAACATAACGCATCCCAAGACATATATGCTTATGTGGCATGGAGTTAATGAGGAGAGAGGTATTTGTAGTAACATAATGGCCCTGTTTGGATCCACGGGTTAGAGTTAGTTTGGGTTAGTTTGGACTCAACTAACCTAAAAATATCCAAACAGGAGGGTTAGTTTGGGTTAGATGCATCTAACCCATCCAAAAAATCTAACCCACTCAAGAGGTGCTTATTTGGGTTAGTTCTTCTCGGGACCACTAAAAAACACCTTTTTCTCTTGCTCTCCCCGCGGCAGATCCCTCCCCACTTCCTTGAAGCTTCTCGTCCTCTGCCTCCCTCTCTCTCGCACTACCCGAGAAGGCACCTCGCCGTATCCGCGCTCCATCTAACTCTGCCATTCAAACACCTCTTTGGCTAGAGTTAGTTCAGGGTTAGAATCTAACTCTAGCGTCTAACTGAGTTAGAGTGTCCAAACATGGCCAATATGTTACCGTAACATAACCCACCCCAATGCAAAATGAGTCTTCAACATAATAAATGAAGGCTTGCATGACACTACATTTATGTTACTACCCACTACGATGATAGTAACATAAACTAGCAACATGCATATGTTACTAGTCTAAACTAATTCCCACTATGACTAGCCTTAGTAGGTGACCTTGCGCTTGGCTCTTCGCCTCTTCCGGAAGTCGAACAATAATGATGGTACTATAGTAGTACTTCTGGCAATCTGACACCAAATGAACTGGTGCACGTCCACAGCTTGTAAGCAAAAGTTTCTCCTCGAGCTGCAAGCCACCACGAACGCATGGGCAAGGAAGAAGGTGTAGTAAGCAAGCTTCTTGTCGTTCTGTGAGTTGATGGGACACATCAATTTTATTTAGTACTCTCTCCAAAAAGGGCCGACCATGTACATAGCTACCATCCCGTGCTCCGCCGTTGAGTATGTGCACCATTCACGTGCCATCGAGGAGAAAAAATATTCGTAGTATGTGCCATCGAAGTGCACGACTCACTTACACACTGCTTATCTCCATTTTCTTGCATGAAACGTGCACCTTGATGCTAGATGTCTTGCGTGTTGGCAGAAGGATGAGCAATCAGCAAAGCTATGTCGAGAAGGAACATGAATAAATCTTGCTTGCTGCACACACGTATGTAGCAGGACATGGTGTCCAATCACCATTTAGTTACTAATTTTGTGTTACCAAAGAAAACACATTGTTCATTTCTAAATTAAAGTAGTCAAAACCAGCATGGAGGTAATCAGTCACCTTATTGTACTTGCTCTAAGCGAGGGAGAGGTCGTACTAATAAGCAAAGCTTCTCCTCGTTTGCGAGTGAACGGGACACATCAAAAGTAGTGTATCAGTCTCCAAAAAGGGTTGACCATGTCCATGGCTACCATCCCGTGCTCCATAATTAAGTGCGTGCATAATTCACGTTCCATTGAGAAAATAATGTTGTGTACGTGCCATCGAATAGAATAAGTTAATTTATAAAAAATGTGCCACCGCGTCATGACCGAAATTTGATTCATCCACGCGTGGTTCCCATGAACAACTACTACACTCACCAAATTATTAGGTGAGCTACCTCTTCGTACAGAAATGAGCTCACCGTGTACCCACGCATGAGTATTAGGGAAAGAGGCAAAGAGTACCTGCGTGCTGCGTCGGTGCCTGCACCACTTCTCTTCATGCTCGTATTCCTTTTTTTAAGTGATTCATGCACGTACTCCACCTACGTTCATGACCGTTGGTGAGTCTCTCCTACTATACTTAACTCCATTTGTTGCATAACACGTGGACCTGGATGCTGGATGTCCCACGTGTCGGCAAAACTTAGAAGAATGCTTTCTGACGACCGAGAAGCTGCAAGAAACCTCGCGGTGGAGCGTCTAGAGTCTTTAATATTTTTATATTCGGAGAAATAAAATATACCCAATCTTCTCCACAGTAGACCAGAAGATTCTGAAACGTGGCAGCCCAGTGTAGTTACATCAGACATGGCAAACCCACGCTATCACCATATTTCTTGGCCTCCGTGCGACACCTAGCTCTAGTAATCCACTAGCCCGTATCATTTCTCGCTCCTCGTGTCTCCCAAAGTGTGGCGGGCTGGCGATTTTGCCGTCTATTGAGGTCGGTTAACTCATCACATGTTAGCGACATGCCAAGAGCATTCTAATTTTTTTACTATACTCTATTGTTATGCAAAGAAGAGGAAGCACTTTTACCATAACATTACGCCCCCCAATGCAAAATGAGTCTACAACATAATAAATGGAGGCTTGCATGACACTACATTTATGTTACTACCCAGTATGATGATAGTAACACAAACCAGTAACATGCATATGTTACTAGTCTAAATTACTGCCCACTATGACTAGCCTTAGTAGGTGACCTTGCGCTTGGCTCTTCGCCTCTTCCGGAAGTTGAACAATAATGATGGTACTACAGTAGTACTTCTGGCAATCTGACACCAAATGAACTGGTGCGTGTCCACCGCTTGTAAGCAAAAGTTCCTCCTCGTGCTGCGAGGCACCGCGCACGCGTGGGCGAGGGAGAAGGCATAGTAAGCAAGGTTCTCGTCGTTCTGCAAGTTGATGGGACACATCAAAGTTATTTAGTACTCTCTCCAAAAAGGGCCGACCATGTCCATGACTACCATGTCGTGCTCCGTTATTGAGTACATGCACTATTCACTTGCCATCGAGGAGAAAAAATATTGCGTAGTACGTGCCATCGTAATGCACGACTCGCTTACGCACTGCTCATCTCCATTTTCTTGCATGACACGTGCACCTTGATGCTAGATGTCCCGCGTGTTGGCAAAATGTTGAGCAATCAGCAAAGCTCGCATCGAGAAGGAACATGAATAAATCTTGCTTGCTGCACATACATACATGGCAGGACATGGCGTCCAATCACAATTTAGTTACTAATTTTGTGTTACCAAAGAAAACATGTGGTTCATTTCAAAATTAAAGTAGTCAAAACCAGCATGGAGGTAATCAGTCACCTTATTGTACTTGCTCTGAGCGAGGGAGAGGTCGTACTAATAAGCAAAGCTTCTCCTCGTTTGTGAGTTGATGGGACACAACAAAAGTAGTGTATTAGTCTCCAAAAAGGGTTGACCATGTCCATGGCTACCATCCCGTGCTCCGTCATTCTGTGCGTGCACGATTCACATTCCATTGAGAAAATAATGTTGCGTACGTGCCATCGAATAGAATAACTTAATTTATACAAAAATGTGCCACCGCGTCATGACCGAACTTTGATTCGTCCACGCATGTTTCCCATGAACAACTACTACACTCGCCAAATTATCAGGTGAGCTGCCTCTTCATACAGAAATGAGCTCACCGTGTACCCGGGCGTGAGTATTAGGGAAAGAGGCAAAGAGTACTTGCATGCTGCGTCGGTGCCTGCACCTCTTCTCTTTGTGCTCGTATTCCTTTTTTTCAGGTGATTCGTGCACGTACTCCACCTACGTTCGTGACCGTTGGTGAGTCTCTCCTACTATAATTAACTCCATTTTCTTGCATGACACGTGGACCTGGATGCTGGATGTTCCACATGTCGGCAAAACTTAGAAGAACGCTTTCCGACGACCAAGAAGGAGCAAGAAACCTCGCGGTGGAGCGTCTGGACTCTTTAATATTTTTATATTCGGTGATATAAAATCTACCCAATCTTCTCCACAGTAGACCAGAAGAGTCTGAATCATGGCAGCCCAGTGTAGTTACATCATACATGGACAACCCATGCTATCACCATATTTCTTGGCCTCAGTGCGACACCTAGCTCTAGTAATCGACCAACCCGTATAGCTTCTCGCTCCTCGTCTCTCCCAAAGTGCTGCGGGCTAGCGATTTTGCCATCTATTGTGGTAGGTTAACTCATCAAATGTTTGCGACATGCCAAGAGCATTCTAAAAAAATTACTGTACTCTATTGTTATGCCAAGAAGAGGAAGCACTTTTACCGTAACATAACACACCCCAATGCAAAATGAGTCTACAACATAATAAATGAAGGCTTGCATGACACTACATTTATGTTACTACCCACTATGATGATAGTAACATAAACTAGTAACATGCATGTGTTACTAGTCTAAATTACTGCCCACTATGACTAGCCTTAGTAGGTGACCTTGCGCTTGGCTATTCGCCTCTTCCGGAATTCGAACAATAATGATGGTACTACAGTAGTACTTCTGGCAATCTGACACCAAATGAGCTGCTGCACGTCCACCGCTTGTAAGCAAAAGTTTCTGCTCGTGCTGCGAGCCACCGCGCACGCGTTGGCGAGGGAGAAGGCATAGTAAGCAAGCTTCTCGTCGTTCTGCGAGTTGCCGTGTGTTGGAAAAAGGATGAAAAAGCGCACGTCAAAAAAAGAGTGGAAGAACATAGATTCCCGACGACCGTAAGGAGCAAGGAACCTCGTGGTAGAGGTCTGCACTCATAATATTATATATTATTCAGCTATATAAAATCAACCAATCATCTCCACAGTATGAAACTCGGCAGCCCAGTGTAGTTACATCATACATGGCTAACCCACGCTATCACCATATTTTTGGCCTCCGTGCGACACCTAGCTCTAGTAATCCACCAGCCTGTATTGCTTCTCGCTCCTCGTCTCTCTCAAAGTGCGGCGGGCTCGCGTTTTTGCCGTCTATTGAGGTCGGTTAACTCATCACATGTTAGTGACTCTTGGGTGGGATGGTTTTTGTTTGTGGGTTTGGTGCAACTTGCTCCAATTTAAACCCTCATGTTTGGATAATTTAGGGCTATTTGAGCCCCAACTAGCTCAAACTAACTCTAACCCATAGATCCAAACAGGGCCAAAGTTATTCTCGGAAAATGAATTAAGCCCTATATACATGGACAAACGGAGTACATTATACTAGCAAACGCTCACCAGTAGTAGTAGTTCATTTGTTGGTTTCGGTTTTTGATTCAGTTGCTGTGTTGCTACTGTCCAATATTCACGTGTGGTTGTTCCTAGAATAAGAAAAGGAGGTAGTACTTACTGTGGGAAAGGTGAAGTGATGGTTGCTTCGCCCGAGCAACTTATTACTCTGGGAATATGGGAGTACTAGCGGATTCAACGAACAGAGAAATGATGGTTACTTCGTCCGAGCAACATGCTGTGGCGAAGGTGGGGCTCTGTGATTTGAATGCTCACTAGTCATTACTACTGTGGCGCAACAACCGGGGTGAATCTTTCCCTGCAGTTGTGCACTCAATATTGCTGCATGGCAGGTGGAGCCGGATGAAGGATGTCCCACATGTCGGCGAAACGAAGTTGAATGTACACATAATTTTAATGAAATTGTACTGTGATGCTATGAAGGTTTCAACTTTGGTTCCTGCAGGAAAAAAGGTTTCAACTTAGGTATCATGTGTCCTCTTGCCTCAAGATTATCTCGTTACAACATTCCATCAAATACAAATGAAACTACCATGGCTGCTAATGCATCTCAATGGTTTGCAGATCAGCGCCAATATTCACATCACAACTGAAGACAAAGTTGTGAGAAGGTGTACAAATAAAGAAAAATATATAATTGATCGATGTTGTTCGTAGCCATGGCTCCATTTACTCAGCACAGTGTTCATTGGTTGGCATCTAGTTTCACCCAGTTCTGTAGCCAAAAAAGAGGTGTATGGAGGACATCACAATCCGATCATTTTGTGCAGCTCCACTAAAATCGAGCTAACCATCCCTGTTTGCAAAGATATCTAGTTAGTGTGATTACAATAATAGTGGAACTAGATGATGAAACATAACACACACAAATAGAAGCCGATCACCTCTGCGATCTCTCTTTAGGACTAACTACTTGTTGGAGAAGATTAGGCATAGAGTTGGATGAGGAGGATAGCAAAACCAATCTCCCTTTCTGCAGTCCCGTAGAAATGTAAAAACGTTGCCAGTGTGACATTTTGGCGGAACTGCACAAAACACTCTTAAGAAAAAAAGTGATTTGTGCAGTTCACCAAAAGGTTGCAATAGCAACGAGGTGAAATGGATAGCCGTATTTGCAAAAGGAGGTAGAAAGGAAACAATTACTGCCCAATAACACGAGTTGAAGACACATACGCCGACAAAAAAGAAGCATATTCCATGTAATAAGGGAAATATAGCAGCATGGTGGTTTATCAAAAATGGTTTGAGGAAGAGATTGCAAGATGGAAAGTATGTCGGCCGAGATACGTTTTAAGCAAACAACTAAAGATGATCCACAAGCAGGATTTTCCACATGCAGCAACGTGGGAAGATGGGAAGAGGAGCAAGGCCGGAGGAAGCTGTACCTGAGGGTCATCGGGATGTAACTAGGAGGGCGCCGGTGGCCGGGATCTACCCATACTGCGGCAGTGAGCAAGTGGCGAACGCCCTACCACGCCGGAGCTTGGTCAGAGAGAATGGCGTGTACCGTAGATCTGGACGTGCTGCCTGAACGCCGTCGAACGAAGAAACGATGCACATCCTCCCTTTCTGCCGGCTGACGGGATTCGGCCGGATCACTGACCAACGGTGAGAGAGAGAGGCCACCGCCGCCTTGTGTGAGATGGTGTGCCATGAGACAAACCCCGGCAGGCAGGCTCCATTGTATATAGTGGAGCGGATTTTTGTTTATTCCCAACGACAATCGTTTCATATTCTGCAGGTGCCATTCAGGAATATAACTTTATTTAATACTAACGCATCAAGTCGAACTTTGTTCCGTCTACGCGTGGTACACGACCCTCCTTCGAGTAAACAACCGCTACACGCGTCAAATTATCATGTTGGCTGCCTTTTTGTACAGAAATGAACTCCACCGTGTACCCGTGCGGGTGTGGCCGGGAACGAGACATGAGTACGTGTGTCCTGCGTGCACCTCTTCTTTAGGTGCAGGTACATACGTGGGTGGGTGTGAGAGAGAGATGGTTTGTGCGAAATAGAGGCAATGTGTCGATGATTTTTCAAACAAAAAACATAACATATGCAATGTGCGTGAAACAGAGTCATGGATATCATATATAGAGGGAGCAATCCATGAGAAGACAGTGGAGGGATCATCAGCGTGAGATATCGATAGAATTGAAAACGGGGATGAAGTGTGTGGCTGTGCGATCGATAAAGAGTGCCATCGAATTTGTGTTTGCCAAAGTCAAAGATATAGGGCGGCTGGCCTACTGGAATTTGAGAGGGCAGAGGTGCAGTTTTTCTTTGTGGCATGGATACCTACCTACAGCGTTTGACTATCGGTGTGTGTGGGGGGGGGGGGGGGGGGGCAGAGACCAAACTATAGAGAGGTAAATCGACTAGTATATGTGTGGAGAAGGAGAAAGACCTAGCTATTTATTTAGGGACATCGATCGGCATCCCTGCGTATTGGTAGGAGAGGAATAAGGTTGGGAGAAAGACAAAGGTAGAGTGTCGGAGGGTTGGTGGTGGAGTTGCTTCTCACAAATGGTGAGAGAGGCCTGCTAGACAAATGGAGGGTACGAGTGCGATATCAATAATAGAGGGCCGGGGATGTCTGCCTGTCTATGCACGTGCGTGTGAGCGACGGGTCGGGAGGTATGCAAGGATGATGGGGGGGTGATATGGTTGTGGTAAGCAAACGTAACTACATAGGAAGATCAATCGTTGTGTGTCCGAGAAAGGGAGAGACATAACTAGTGAGGTAAGTCTATCGGTGCATGGGGGAAAAGAATTAGAGTCAACCTAGCTCTATGTAGGGAGGTCGGTATGTATACATGCATGAATGTGTTAGTAGCAAACAAGGTCCAGAGAGACGGACAGGGGAAGAGGGGTGCGGCTAGGAGGTGATGCGAGAGGCCTACTATGTCGAGGGGGGAGGAGTGTGCGAGTATGAGATCGATGAAAAGAGGGGCGGGAGTTTGCACCTGCGTGGAACCGTATTGGACATAGGGGGGCATGGCCGGTGAGAAGAGAGGGGAAGTGTGTGTTTGTTGTAGGCACACTTGGCTAGAGAGGTATATCAACCGGTGTGAGCCAAAAAGAAGGAGACGGGGGGGCCTACACACACCGTGGGTGAACGACCTAAAGAGAAATAACAAATGTGCATGATGGAGGGGAAGTTGAGGGAGGGTGAGACGGGGGCGGGCGTGTGCATGCACGATAGAAAGTTAGCGCTAGCTAGCTACAAAGAGAAGAGGATCGTGAAGGTGTAAAAGATGAACAGAGATCATAATTCATTATAAAAAAGTGGATACGGATACTTGAAGAAGATATCAAAATGTAGAACATTGATTATAATTTGGGATAATGTGTGGCTTTTGTAGCTCAGGGCTAAATACAGGTCAAAATGTAGGGGGTGGGGCACTATACTTTGTGTGATAAACACGGTGTACGTATGGAACAAGGTTTAGATTATGAATATCTAGTTAGTACATCAAATGTACTATTATTTGGAATCAACATCAAGTGTATTCAAAAAATTGAATTCTAGTTCATATAGTACACATAGTTCAGATCTATCATGTGGTGTGTTGTTAAGGTAATACACGAATGATGGTTGAAGTTGGCAACAATCATGATTGTAGATTCTTATTTAAATAGAGAAATGAATTCAAATTTAGTTCGAATTGCAGCGGTAGTGTAGACATCTGGAATGCACTAAAATGTTGGTATGAGTAGGTTACATGCATTATACAGCCAGCGAAAAAATTTAATTGGACATAACATGGATTCATAGCTTTGAATAGCATTTGTATACTAAACCGGGACAAGACTCTCTCTTTGTCTGATGTGAATAGTTTTATTTTTACATTTTTTCGTTGAGGGAAGTGCGAATTGATTTGGTACATACAAGTACAATATTACACATTAGGCTTCTCCCTAAAATTCAACCCGCGCCTTGTTATATCCCGAAAATTCATATATCGTGCTCCCAAAACTCGCGCCTTCACAACCCGCACCTTGCTATCCCGAAATTATAACGCGCACGAAAACTCCCTCCAGCTACCAAATCCCGACACGCGAAATCCCCCTTCGAACCTAGAGCCGAAAGGGCCGCTAGTTCAAATCGGTGGGGGTACTTTTGTAACACACCCTACATTTTGGACAAGCGCGTCCCTAAGTCATGGTTCCGCCGTCCCATCACCTCCTTTTCGCCATTCAAAATCCCAGGCCGCCATAACCTCTCTACTCCAGCCGCGAAAGCCCACCCTCCTTTGTCCCGCCACCTCACCGCTGCCCAGCCGGAGCCTCTTCCCCAATGACGCCGTCCACCACAATAGCTCGACGTCCCTCATCCACCTCCCCGGATGAGGATCCATCGTCCATCTTGTCCCACTGGTTCAGCTGCCCCATCCTCCACCTCCAAGGAGCTGCTTCGACAACCGCCTCGTCTATCGCGGCTGCTCCATCCCCACAATGCCGCCTTAACCTGCTCCACCAGAACCGCAGCAACCTCACCGACTCCTCGGATGAAGCCAAGGCCTACTCGGCGCCACCAAAGAGGTTGTACACTCATCTCAATGCACCTTCTCCTTAACTCGACCTCCCGGCACCGACGGTGCTCCACCCCTCACCCCCATGGCGCAGCTACCTCAAAGCCGGCGCCATGGGTAACATCTCCACAGCGGCTCTCCCCTAGTGCGAGGCCCCTTCAGCGTCGGCGTCCATACCAGCCGGATCTGCTGCTGCTGCTCTGGCTCTCGCTCGCTTGTGCTGCTGCTGCTACTGCTCTCCCCCTCGCTCGTGTTGCTGCTCTGCTTCGATTTAGCTACACTTCAGTTGACTGAATCGACTTTTGAGTCAGTCGAATTTGAGGGGGGTCTCGCCGGAGTTAAGGAAGAACCGCCTGTAGTGGAGAGGGGGGCTCGCTGGAGAGGTACCCCGCTTTCTATCTTAGGGTTCAGTTGGGGGCGGTGGTCGCTGAGGGAGTCCTGGACTAAGGGGTCCTCGGGCGTCCGGCCTGTTAGCCATGGGCTGGACTGATGGGCTGTGAAGATACGAAGACCGAAGACTGCACCTGTGTCCGGATGGGACTCTCCTTAGCGTGGAAGGCAAGCTTGGAAACCGAATATGTAGATTCCTTTCCTTTGTAACCGACCTTGTGTAACCCTAGATCCTCCCGGTGTCTATATAAACCGGAGAACTTAGTCCGGAGGGAGAGAGAGTCATTACCATAGTCATACAAGCTAGGCTTTTAGGGTATAGCCATCTCGATCTCGCGGTAGATCAACTCTTGTAATACTCATATTCATCAAGATTAATCAAGCAGGAAGTAGGGTATTACCTCCATAGACAGGGCCTGAACCTGGGTAAACATTGTGTCCCCCATCTCCTGTTACCATCAACCTTAGACGCACAGTTCGGGACCCCCTACCCGAGATCCGCCGGTTTTGACACCGACATTGGTGCTTTCATTGAGATTTCCACTGTGCCGTCCCCAAAAGGTTTCGATGGCCCCTTCAATCGTCTATAATGACGCTGTCCAAGGAGAAACCTTTCTCCTCGGACAGATCTTCGTATTCGACGGCTTCTTACTGCGGGCCAACTCGTTTGGCCACTCGAGCAGATCGATAGCTACGCCCCTGGCCATCAGGTCAGATTCGGGAGCTTGAACTACGTGACGGACATCCATGGAGATTCGAGACCGCGGCAACCGCTCCTGTTCACCTTGATGAACATGACCTAAATCCGCCGTCAAACCATATGCCGGAGATAGCTCCTGTAACAGCTCTGGCCTTAGATCCGGAGCATATAGCGCCGTCCAAAGAGTGGAGGCTCAACCCCACCACGGAGGCCACAGATTCCCCGGCGTTGGAGCCGCACACGGACTTAAACTTAGACAATATTTGTGTCACCGGAACCCGGGATTCGTCTCTGGGTGTAAGTTCCGAACCATGTGAGTCCGCGGATGCCGAACATGATCGTTTGTCGATCTTCGAATTCAGCGCCGCAGACATCTTCCAGCACTCGCCCGTAGGCGATGTGCTAAGCTCATTAAAGAATCTGTCCTTGGCGGGGGACTCACAGCCGAACTATGTACGGTTCGAACTAGGGGCTGATGATGGGGAATTTTGCTTCCCACCCGCCACCCACTCCATAGCAACTGTCGAGGACTTAACCGACATGCTTGATTACGGCTCCGAAGACATCATCAGTACGGATGACGATGCCAACGAGGAGCAGGGCCAAAACCCTCCATTCACTGGACGCGGGACTGCCACCTCTTCGTACGATGTGTACATGGTGGACACACCCAAAACAACCAACGATAATGACAATGAAAATCTAGTTGAGAATAAACCTCGTGAGACGCAGCAAAAACGCCGGCGTCTTCGGCGCCGCTCTAAGTCACGTCGTTCAAGAGACAGCAATGCTGCACCGGAGAAAATAATACTCTGGACGATGTCGAAAACAATGAAGACCCCGTCAAGGTAACCTCCGAACAGGAGGAACGGGACAAGGGGCAAGTCAGCCCTGATGAACAGGACATACACGAACACTCGGAGGACAGTAATTATCTTCCGCTTTCCGAGGAAGAGGAGAGCCTCGGCAACGAGGATTTCATCGTGCCTGAGGAACCTCTTGAGCAGGAGTGCTTTAAAGGCCGGCTAATAGCCACTATAAGGAGCCTGAAAAAGAAGTAGCTGCAGCTTCAAGCGGACCAAGATCTGGTCAATGATAGATGGACCAAAGTCCTGGCCGCCGAAGAATACGGCCTTAGTGGCCCAGCCAAAAGTTACCCGAAGCATAGGTTACTACCTCAGATCGATGACGAGGCGCTGGAGCCTGTACCATCATCACATAAGGCGGCAGGCCGACCACAACTTCGTCAGGATAAAGCGGCAACTCAAGCCGAACACCAGACCATCTCACCTCGCCGTAAAGGCAAGAATAAAACAGCTCGGGGTTGTACATACAACCTTCGACGAGACTTGGACAGTAGAGCAGGACACACAAGATCGATCTACTGATCGAGAGGGCGTGCCTCGAGATGGGATGACGGCTACCTATTCGGACGTGACAAATCTAGCCACGCCCGGGCCGAAAACCACAAATGGACTCCATCGGAGGTACGTCGCAGTGTGGCCCAATATAGAGGTGCCGCACACCCTCTTTGCTTCACAGACGAAGTAATGGAGCATGAATTCCCAGACGGGTTCAAGCCCATGAATATCGAATCATACGACGGAACAACGGATGCCGCGGTATGGATCGAGGACTTCCTCCTCCATATCCACATGGCCCGCGGAGATGACCTTCATGCCATCAAATACCTACCACTAAAATTCAAAGGACCAGCTCGGTACTGGTTAAATAGTCTGCCGGAAAATTCTATTGGCAGCTGGGAAGATTTGGAAGAGGCCTTTCGCGACAACTTCCGAGGAACATATGTCCGGCCAACGGATGCCGATGACTTAAGTCACATTGTCCAGCAGCCCGGAGAGTCAGCCAGGAAGCTCTGGACTAGGTTCTTAGATAAAAAGAACCAAATCATCGACTGTCCGGATGCGGAAGCCCTTACGGCCTTCAATCATAGCTTCCGGGATGAATGGCTTGCACGCCACCTCGGTCAAGAAGGACCTAAATCCATGACAGCCCTTACCGCTCTAATGACCCACTTTTGCGCGGGAGAAGACAGCTGGCTCGCTCGTAGAAGCAACAGCGCCAGCGACTCGGGCACTTCCGAAATCCGGGACGGCAATGGCAAGCCACGACGAAGCAAACACAACAGTCGCAAAGACAATGAAAGATCACGCGACACAGCGGTCAACGCCGGATTCAGCAATCCCAAACCCGGTCAACGGAAAAAGCCATTCAAGGCGAACAGAGATGGACCATACAACCTAGACAGGATATTGGACCGACCCTGCAGATTCACGACCACCCCGATAGACTAGCTAATCATACCAACAGGAGCTGTTGGGTCTTCAAGCAGGCCGGCAAGCTCAAAGCCGAACAAAAGGGAAGAAGGCAGACAGGCGCTAGGGATGACGAAGAGATTCACCAACCAAATACCGGGGGTCAGAAGCAATTTTCCACCGAGGATCGACCAATCCCGGAGCGGAAATAGCAGTTCGACTTCCGCCGCCCACCTCATATACCCGCGAAATTTGTATCACACATACATCACTACGCACTTAAGATACCATGGGCATCGGCGGAAGTACCATACAGACAAGCCTGCAAGCATTCCCGTAACAATTTTTATCTACATTATTCTTTATTTCTTCATTATCTCTTAAAAACAGGTGACGCAAAGGACAAACATCTAACTGACTCTATCGGAGTTCGGATCCATACACTCACCTAAGGGGCTACTTCCGTCAAGGATTCCCCTCGCAGAGGACAGGCGGCGCAGACGTGCGACAGGAGGTCCAAAATAACTTTTTGTAGACCGCACTCTTTATTTCGAGCCTGTAACATGCCTTTTTCCTCCGCCTTCGACCCCGGGCATGTCAAATAGCTGGGGTTGTGGTCTTTCTACCTATAAAGTAACCATTGGCACATCACTCAGGTCCCAGTAAGCATGATCCGCATTAGTCATTCGTTTCTTTTTCATAAATGAATTTGGCCCCTATAGCTGTTTCACAGACATACCCCAGTATTACCTGCCAGGGGCTCGGTATGGGAACAAATGAGTTGCCAACAATGTCCGAACAGCTTTATAGCGTACTTCGGCGTCGCGAGTTTGGCCTTATATGCATCAGCTCCGAATCATGTCTTTGGTCAATGGTTGGGTTGCCCGGCTGCTGTGCTTGCTACCTTATGTTCCGCTCTATCGGCTAGGGTAGTAAAGGGAGAACTACTGCGATTGTGCTTCCGGTTCATCTGGTCAAGCACCTCAGTAGAGAAAGCCGAAAACCGACTGTCATGATGCTGCGAGAGCTGGTCAACCACTCGATGACTTATCGGAATCTGTCGCGATTCCCTCCGTATCACACGAAGGACCTTTTTTCTTTAGGTCATATATGTAACGCACCATATTGGAATAAGTCGTACACATACCAGGGGCTATATCGTAGCCCCCCAGTAAAACTCCTATGGCTAAGTGAAAGTGTTAACGCCCTATAGTTTGATTGCCTGGTTCGCCGCATTATCACCTCCTTCATGGACCAAGACGTTGGGTCAAGAGTGATCAAATGCTTTTCCGAACACCCCGTACTTCCTACGAGGGGGCTGAAGCCGACGACTGGAAAACTTTCAGATTATATAAAACGGCCGCACAAGAGGAACACAAGCTTTCGAACAAAACATTAAAATAAATTAACTATAAATTTGTCTTTTACAATTCCCATACACCTCACTCGAATATTATGTCTTTCGAGCATTGACCCTCTATCAAGCGAGCGGCCTCTAAGACGTCTTCAAAATAATGCTCCAGTGTGTGACAGTCCTTGCCCTTGGGTGGACTCTTCGCCGCAACATCGATGGCCTTCATCTTCCCCCAGAATGTCTTGACATGGGTAAAGGCCATCCGTGCACCCTCAATGCACATCGACCGCTTCACAGCGTCGATACGTGGCACCGCATCAACAAGCCGTTGCACCAAGCCGAAGTAGCTATTCGAAACAAGCTCAGTCGGCCACAGCCGGATTATGACGTTCTTCATGGCAGCGCCGGATATCCTATGAAGCTCGGCCCATTGGGACATCTGTTCATTCAGCAACAGAGGGCGCTTTGACGCGCCAAATTGTGACCAGAAAAGCTTCTCCGTTGCATACCCCTCTCGCGCTTGGTAAAACTGTGCAGCATCGGAAGAACTCTTCGACAAGTCTAAAAACTCGTCCGGAGAACTCCACACTTGGTTAAGCTGAGCATAGTTCGGATCACCGAACTTAGCCTGTAGCAAAAAGGCCTTACCGGCCGCAATCTCCCCAGCTTGCCGAATCTCCTCACGGGCTGCTCTGGATTCAGATCACGCTTCTCTCGCCTCTCGTAAGACCTTGTCAAGTTCAGCCGTTTTGGCTTCATTCTACTTCTCAAGAAATTCACAGCGGCCAGTAGCATTTTTTAGTTCGAGCGCCATTGTGGATATCTTCTCCTCGTCTTGGCGCCGAGCATCTTGGTCGGCCTTTAACTCTGCCCATGCCTTTTCGGCAGCCGCATTACTCAACTGGGCCTGCTCCTTGGCCCGGGCCAGCTCCGCCTGAAGAATCTCAACGGCGGCAGCACCATCTGCAGCCATGCATATCCCAGTATATAACTTTCAGCGTCATGCTTATATTACAAAAATGTATGTGAAAGGACTTCTCGGAATACATACCTTGCGACTTGTCAAGACACATATTGATTAACGCAGTGTCATCCCCTGCCACATCAAGCTTCCGCTGCAGCTCGGCAATATCCATAGTCCGGGAAGTTGCCAGGGAGGAAGCAGCTTGTGTTCCAGTTAATCAGATTAGTCCTTGAATATTTCTTCTTGATCCTCCATTCGCCTCCCATGGGAAGCCAACCCTAGTCTCAGGGGCTACTACCTATACACAGATGCATCTTTGCAAAAAAACTATAGTTGAAAACATTACATCAAAACCTCGAAGCCTCTCAGCAGGCTCATGAAGGCTTCATTCAATCCGCTCTTCGCAGACAGAATCTTCTCAACCACCGTACCCATCAAGGTACGATGTTCCCCCGAGACAGATGCTTTTCGCAACATATCTCTCAACATATCCGGCGCCGCCGGGTCTCCGGAAGCCGCTGTAGGAGCACGACCATCCTTTGAAGGAAACTGTTCACCCGTCTCCAGAATCATCGTTGGCTGAAAACCAGACAGTCCGGGGCCTTCATTATTGGCCCCTAAATCCCAGACGATCGGAGGTTCACCTTCGGGTACTGCCTCTTTCATCCCCTGCACCGCTTGTTGATCAAGAAAAACCCACCGAGATGACACTTCGGAGTCGTCCACCTTATTGGGCGAGGAGGTTGGGGGAGGCCTCTCACTTTCCATCATCTCTGGGAGGAGATCTCCCGAAGAAGAGGATTGCCCAGAAAAACTCTGTGCCGAACTGTAAAAATACACAGGCACGTTACACGTCTCTTCGGTAACAGGGAAGAAGCGGGATGCTATCAAAGCACCCCACATTCACTTACGATTTGGTTGAGGGCTTGTCCTCATGACGGAGCTATTCAACGGCGTCGCCTTCCAATCTCGAGCCGCTCGACAGTGGCATCTTGCCAGTCTAAGGAGACCGCCCGTCCCAACCTTCGGAGGCGGCCCTTTTCTTCTTGAATGGAGAAGGGATACTTGCTTCTCTTTCGCCTTTGTCCTCGGGCGAGGAAATTTCAATTTTCCCGGACTCAGTATCTAATTTACCTCCAGAACGAAGGTCACCCCGGGTCTTCTCACTCTCCACCTTGCCCTCCCCTACTGGCGCCTGGTACGGTGCCAGTGCCAGCATCCTTGTTAACACGGGGTCCGCTGAGTCTTCAGGAAGAGGGGCCGGACACCTAATCCGTTCCACTTTCTTTTCCCATCCCTCTAAAAAGATGGTTTGCTCAGTGTCTTAGCACAGGATATCTGATTATGAGGTGTTCGGTGGACGAGTACTTAACGGGGTATCCGGATGGTTGCAGTCTAGGCCGGTATCTTCGGTGGAGTCCGGCCATTGGTTTCGTTTCCCGAAAAATAATTTCCACATTCCTTCGTGCATAGTGCCGAAGAAGTGCTGAAGAGTCTGTGGCCCTTCTGGGTTAAACTCCCACATACGGAGAGGCCATCAGTGGCACGGCAGGGTCCGGCGGACTAGCATTACCTGAATAACGTTGACATGATCGATATCCTTCTCAATGAGGCTTCGGATGCGCAGAGTCCACACCTCGTCAACTGATCCCCAGTCGAACCCCTTGTTAATCCATGATGCAAGCTGAATTGGGGGGCTGGGTCAAAACGCAGGCACAGCTACCCACTTGGAACCGCGGGGCTCGGTGATATAGAACCACTCCTGCTGCCATAAGTCGGAAGATTCTTTGAAAGATCCTTTTAGCCAAATAGCGCTGGTAAGCTTGCTCACTGAGGCACCACTGCACTCTGCCTGCTCCCCCTCTATCATTTGCAGTTTCACATTGAAGGTCTTGAGCCACAAGCCGAAGTGTGGAGGAGTTCGGAGGAAGGCTTCGCACGTGACGATAAACGCCGAGATGAGAAGAACCAAGTTCGGGCGAGATCGCGAAAATCTAGTCCATAATAGAACATGAGCCCCCGGACGAAGGGATTAAGGGCGAACCCTAATCCTCAGAGGAAGTGGGAAACGAACACGACCCTCTTGTCGGATCGAAGGGTAGGGATAACGTGCCCCTCCGCGGGAAGCCGATGGAGGATTTCTGCGGTCAGATATCTTGCTGCCCGAAGCTTCGCGATATCCTCCTCTGTGACAAAAGAAGCCACCCACCGGCCTTGACGGCTGGATTCGGACATGACTGAGGCTTCCGGAGGGTGAAACCTGGGTGTAGGAACTCGAGGTAGTAAGAGTCGAGGAAGAAGCAAGCATGGAGAGAAAAGGCGGGTCCATGCCCCTTTATAAAGGCCGCGAATATCGAACGCCTCCTCCCGGGCCTTAAAATTTGCCTATTCCCAAGGAGTTGTACCCTAAGGATGGTTGGGTTACCCACGTCTGTGTCGATAAAGGAATCCCTTAATAAGGGGACACGATCTCTGCTTGGATAAGACGTGCCAATGACAACCGCGTCTTGGAACATGGGGCCGCAGGTGAAACAACGGTTCAAAATAATGACCGGACTGATATGATGTCATGTTGTAAAAGTTGTCAGAGGATTGGACTTATAAGTTATTATGCCCTCTGTGGGAGTATATGCTACTCGTGCTACAGAGCCGAACTCGATCGTCCGAAGACCACTGTGAAGTATCCGGAAAGAAGGGAACCCGCCTTGCAATGCCGAAGACAAATATGCGCGACGGACTCCTCGTCATTGAAGCCAGGTTCAGGGGCTACTAAGGGAGTCCTGGACTAAGGGGTCCTCGGGCGTCCAGCCTGTTAGCCCTGGGCCGGACTGATGGGCGGTGAAGATACGAAGACCGAAGACTGCACCCGTGTCCGGAAGGGACTCTCCTTGGTGTGGAAGGCAAGCTTGGCGACCGAATATGTAGATTCCTTTCCTTTGTAACCGACCTTGTGTAACCCTAGATCCTCCCGGTGTCTATATAAACCGGAGGACTTAGTCCGAAGGGAGAGAGACTCATTACCATAGTCATACAAGCTAGGCTTCTAGGGTTTAGCCATCTCGATCTTGTGGTAGATCAACTCTTGTAATACTCATATTCATCAAGATCAATCAAGCAGGAAGTAGGGTATTACCTCCATAGAGAGGGCCCGGACCTGGGTAAACATCGTGTCCCCTGTCTCCTGTTACCATCGACCTTACACTACTAGGAAAAGGCCTGCTAGTGGCGCACCTGTTTTGGCTACTAATGGCGCACTATAGGTGCGCCACTAGCATCACGCCATTAGATTTTTTTACTAATGGCGCACCACAGGTGCGCCATTAGTATCTCGTATAGTAATGGCGTACCAAGGAGTGTGCCATTAGTATATCCCACGGTGCGCCATTACTATCTGACTTAGTAATGGCGCACCACATAGAAGTGCACCATTACTAACAATTTTTTTCAAATTTTTTTCAGAATTTTTTTTCAATTTTTTTTTAAATTTCACAATTTTTTTTCGTTTTTTCTTAATCTCAGGTCACTACGGCTTAATCTCAAGCCAATATGCTTAATCTCAAGTCAAATCGCACTCCGTGGTCAAACTTCCCGGAAGGTCACCCATCCTCACACTACTCCAGCCCGAGCACGCTTAACTTCGTAGTTCTATCCAACCCCAGCAGCACCACCTCACTTCACAGGCACTTGTTGATATATCTAGGACGTCGTTAACTGCCACACGCGTGGCAGGAAGGGAGACGCACCACACGTCTCTAATGCAAACAGATTGCCACGTCATCGCATGCATGCATGTAGGAATCTTTTTGGATTTCCAGTTTTTAAAATGTTTTATCTCTTAAACGAAAAATCCGATTGAAGATCCATTTTCACCATTAAATCTCTTGCGACAAGATCTTCGAAACTAGATCCCATGTTGATATGTTTTGATGAATTTTTTTGATTAAAAGTTGCCATGTCCATTGCATATGAATTGCCATGGTGTTTACACTGAAGTTGCCATGATATGTTTCAGCTATTTTCTTCTACATTTAAAAGTGAATTTATACATTTATAAAATGGGGAATTAAGAAACTAGACTTGCCATGAACCATAAACTAAAATTGCCATGATACATGCACGTAAAATTGCCATGGTTCATACAAAAAATATTTTTCATGGTCAAAGTACTGTAGTTGCCATCATCAAAATACTAAAATTGCCATGATCTACAAACTAAAATTGCCACATGGCAACTTTAGTTTAAGCCCTATGGCAACTGCAGTGTAAACATCATGGCGACTTCTGGGCAAAAACGAAATTTGTCGAAACATATCAACATGGTGTCTAGTTTTGAAGATCTCGTCGAGACGGATTTAATGGTGAAAATGGATTTTTAGTTCGCTTTTTTATTTAGGAGATACAACATTTTTAAGCCGAAAACCAAAAAGATTCCTTCTGATGTCATCTATTCATACGTGGCAAAATGAGTGGTGATGGAGGTGTGTGGGCGATGTGCAAACGCCCACACGTGTGGGTGTTAGCCTTTTCCTATATCTATCATATCAATCCTATTAAACCTTGTTGATGTCTAGGACTTTGTTCATGTTCATGAGTGCGATGAAATTTTGAAAAAATATCAAACTTCCCGGTCATATTACGTATCATATTTCAAAAAAAAAATTCAAAATTTTTTTGAAACCAATTTTTTTTTCTGTTACTAGTGGCACACCTAGCAAATGGTGCGCCACTAGTAAGTTTGAATTTTTTTCATTTCCCCCCCTCTAGATCTTAAAAGCCCCGTATCTTTCGTTCTGTTAGGTTTTTGGGGATTTTGAAGATGTTGGACAAGGTTCCCCCAGTTCAAATCGTATGTAACTTTTCGAGTAGATGATTTTTCATAGAAAAAACTTTTTAATCCGAGTTCGTATGCAAAAGTTATGCCCATTTTACAAATTCCAAAGAGATTTTGCAAATAAAGTCAAAATTCATATTTGTAAATTTTCCCAACAACTAGACCACATATCACATGGGAAACTTATTTTATTTTATTTTATTGACATTTCCATCATTTTCTTTTATTTTTTCTAGTAATGGCGCACCGAGGGTGTGGTGCGCCATTACTAGTTTTTAACTAGTAATGGCGCACCACACCCTCGGTGCGCCATTACTAGTTTTGAAAAGAAAATTGTTAGTAGTGGCGCACCGAGGGTGTGGTGCGCCATTACTAGTTAAACTACTAATGGCGCACTATCCCCTGGTGTGCCATTACTAGTTTTGAAAAATAAAATAAAAAAATTTGTTAGTACTGGCGCACCGTGGATGTGGTGCGCCAGTAGTATTTGGACACTAATGGCGTACCAACACATGGTGCGCCATTAGTATATAGTAGTGGCGCTCCACATGTGTGGTGCGCCATTAGTGTCCATATTATCGACAGCGCTTTTCCTAGTAGTGTTAGACGCACAGTTCGGGACCCCCTACCCGAGATCCGCCGGTTTTGACACCGATAGTCGCCGACGATGGAGGCGCGGTGGTGGGGCGGTGGCATGGGGATCGCCGGAGAAAAAGCTCGGCGCGGGTGGGGGGGCTAGAGGGCTGGCCGGGGCAGCGGCAGACCGGCAGTGGGGAGAGGTTTTGGGGCGGCGAGGCGGCGCTCGCGGGCGGCAGGGTCGACGGTTTGGCCGGTGGTGGCTGGCGGCTCAAGGGGGTGTAGGTTGAAGATGAACTGCAGGCCCTCCTAAACTACATGTGAAGTGCCTCTGTGCTACCATTGCATTCAGTTTCAACAATAACATTCAGATTCCACAGTAAATTTCAGTTTCGACAGTTAAGTTCAGAGTCAACAGTTTTTACCTCATCTGTTGTAGTCAGGTGGTTTTTGCTGATATAAATTTTACATCTATCACTTTTCGGTAATGATTTTTACGTCATCTATTGGAGATGCTATTAGAATCCCACTTGAGATTAATGATGTCTCTCTTGTGCTTCTTCATCCTCAACCTCTTGCGGCTCGCCGGAGCTGCTCCAACGACGGAACTATCCATCACAACAGAGGATTGCCCTGGACACCGTCTACAAATTCCTCAGATCTTCCTCCACACCTTCGATAGCCACCTATACCTCAACTTCTTCAGCGACCAACCCAATGATGCTGAGGTTGACACGGCTACGACAAAGACGTTGTACACTTGTCGCATCACTTATTACTCTACATTCATGTCAATCCATTAGGGCTATTTTGGTTCAACGAAAAAACATAGCAATAGGAACTTTTCCTATGGCACTCTACTATTCAATTATTCATGCATTTTGTTGAAAGGAATGGAGCAAAACATCCACCTGGACCTACTTTTCAAAATCCTATGCATGAAAACAAGACCAAGTGCATTAGTGGCAGAATAACACTCTAACTGTACACGCTTTCATAAGGTTTCACTTTAATTTGGCCATGTTTCTTTGCATTTCCCTGCTCTTCCAATTCCTGTGAACCAAACATCCAAGTTGACAGAAATCATGTGTTTACAAACGCTCTATTTCCCATGTGCATTCCTATCCTATTCCGGTGTTTTTCCTATCCCTGCTTTTTTAGAATCATGCAAGCCAAAGGAGACCTTACATAATTACTTCAGTTATAGGTAGGTGTCGAAGAAAACTTTGTGTGGTTTGTCCTGCTCCTGCCGCGACGTCGTCCACCTCACCTGAGGTGCTCCATCGACAGAAGCATCCACCAAACCAGACATCATGACTCCTGACCATCTTTCGTCGCCTCAGATCTCCTTCCCTGCCGCCGGCACCCACCATAACGGCATCACCATCATCGACTCAACAGATGAACCTGAGGAGTACACGGGTCCACAAGAGAGGTCGCACTCTTTTCTTTCTGCTTATGTTATGCATTGCTTAATATTACCTGCTACTTTATCGTCCTGTTCACCTCTTTGACTCCAAGTCAGGTCCAAATTAATGTTCAAACTTGAGTTCTAAATTAGTTGTGGGGCACATATCAAGGAAGCAATGAATCTCTGTCTAATATCTGGTTCACCTAGGGTATGCTTATGTTGTTCATCTTGGGTGGGAAACAATAGTAAAGCAATCATCATCGGTCTTTTATTAAATTAAAGCAATCATCAGCCTGCTATCATTATTTTTGGATCCATCCACTGGTTGTTACCATCAGTCTAGATTTCTGCATGCTCTCCTTACATAATCTCACCATATATCTTTTTCGTATGCATGTTAGATATTGTACACAGTCATGCTGAACCTGTAGAGAAAAAGAGAAGAGTTTTGCGCGGCAATACAATGTCATGCAGACATCGCTCCATGGTGGGATCAATGGCAAACCCTCCCCCCTCTCCAAATTGTAATCTAGAGGAAGATATCTGTTTTGAGAAGGACTCAGACGCAGCTGACCACTCCTATTTACCCCCCAAGGTGTTTTCTCTAACTTGGCATGACGATGTTAGTCATATCATACATATGTTGCCCTGAAGTGCCTACTTTCGAACATCATATATGTCATCTTCTTAGTTTAGACATGTTCGGTAATGCCACCTGTTTAGTTTCTATATCATATATGGAAATTATGCAGTCTCATGTCTTTTAGCCAGCCATAATATATGTGAAATGTGCAATGCCATCCTGTTTAACCAGGTATCATATATTTGAATGATATCTTGCCCATCCTTTTCTTCATTACATTTCCATTTGTCGACAATGTTTGTACATTAAACTACTCTTCCTGTGAATCAGCCATTTGAGTGGGTGATGAAAAAATCTGGAGTGACAACAAGGCCTTTAGAGCAGACAGTGCTACCTGTCGAAGCAGATCTCTTGCTGGGTCCTGATAGCTCCTCAGAGATGGATTCAGAGATAGATTACTAGTCTTATTCCCCCACCGAGGTGTATGCTCTAACTTGGCACGGTTATACTACTCATATCATGCACATGGTGTCTTGCATTGCATAGTTTAGACATCATATACACAATATTCAACACCATATTCTTAGTTCAGACATCATATATGCGAATCCCCTCTTCTTAGCATATAAATTACATCTGTTAATTAAATCATGCGATCCTAATTACTTAGGTAACATGTATGTGAAATATGGCATGCAATCCTATTTAGTTATTCATCGTATCTTTGAATTATGGTATGCTATGCTATCCAGTTTAGATAGACATCATATATGTGAAATTATGTCATGTTATCCGTTTTAGTTAAACAATATACATGTCAACTATTTCATGCCCTCTTTTTTCCACACTATCTATTGCATCTGTCTCTCATACAATGTCTATACATTCAACTATGTTTCCTGTTTATCAGCCATTTGAATTGGAGCGGGTGATGGCAGTATCTAGAGGAGTAAAAACACAGACTTGAAATAAAACAGTGCTACCTCTTGGTGGAGATAGCACCCTGTTGTACATGCACGAGAACCAGCCCAACCACACATAACCCAGACACCCGCAGATTGTACCCCTACTGCGATGGATAGAGAACCAGCTTCTCCCAATCTAACCCCAACACCAGCAGATAGTAACCAGTTCCTATTGACACAACATCATCTCCACCACAGAGCTCCAAACAAGAGCAGTTAGTAAGGCAGCTCTAGTGCCCAAAGCGCCAGTACTACCATGGCGAACCCCAACTCCATTAGTTGGTACACCTATTCCTATGGAGGAAGCACAACCAGACATTCGTAGTTTAGCATCTATCGCATTTGATGTTCTTAAATCCTATGTGTGTATCTTCCCATCATGGAAATATTATACTGAAGATGAAGGAAAATGCTAGTTGCAGGTGTTTGTCCAGGAGTTATGTGTAAGTAATGTAAATGGCAATTACTTTGCTTTGTCCCATACATTCTACCTCCATGATGGTTATAATACAACAAATTTTCCCATTCTTCTCTATAGAGAAGGACCAATTTGGAAACTCAGGATGAGGTAACATGTGCTACTACCTTTGCTATCTTCCAGAATGCTTTGTGGCAGTATTGGAATTACCTGAAGAAAACGTACTTCACTGGCAAATAAACTCATCAAATTCCCTTACGTTCTCCTGAGACACATTTACTGGACGATGACCGGGGACGCCTTGTTCTGTACTAGTCCCGAACCAAGAATGTGGTAAGGTCTATGAGCTCATTTTCTATTTTTAAGTAATATATTCTTGCATCTTACTGTAATCTGTTCATGTAGAACAAGTGCTTAAACCTGAAGAATTACTATTCTCATTTAAGATTCCTTGCTATCGTGCATACTGCTTTGCTATTGTATCACTGTATTTATTCATACAAACTTATTTTTAAATTGAAGGATACAATCGAAACTCCAATGGCACAACAGGTATGTTTACGCATGTTTCTTTAATAGGTTTTCTCTTGTAAATAGCTCTATTGATTTCAATTTCAATTGTGTATATAGTTGACTTCTCATATCATGCACATTACTAGCATCACAACAGAGCCAATAGTGTTGTTGTACATGTAGACCCACGGTACCCATCTGAAATTTTGTTGTGCCGTGTAGTTTCCCACGCTTTGTATTCTTTCAGTGCTTCTTTGTCTTGAACTGATATGATTTGAACCGTGTCTCTATTTTGATTTGGCAAGACAAGGCAGTGACAATAGGACATAGATATATGTTTGTTTGATGCTTTTATTATGTACTACTTGGTAATAGAAGACTGGGTAGTTTAATCCTGTCCACCTTAATAATGAACTGGTTCACCGAAATGAGTTTCATATACTAGTACATGACAAACCTGTTATATGTCTGCTTGTTTCTTCTTTTAGAATGCTAAAAGAGTATTGGGGAAGAGTTCCTTATTAAGCAATGGTAAAGGAAGTAATGCAAATAAGGTTCAGGATAGTGAGACATCCTTGTTGGTCTCCAACAAAGCTGATAAAACAACTAAGGAAAACTATCTTGAAGACAGTGAGACAACTCCAAAGTCCTGTCTTGGATTAGTGTTCGAGTTACTTGCCACTACCGCTTACACAAGCTATTCAAACTCACTGTCTGAATCAGTTCGGTTTCTTGAGTCACAACTCCAAGCTGAACGACATCGATCAGTTGTGCTACAACAAGAAGCGGAAGGACTGCGGAAGTCCCTGGCGCATTCAGATGCATACTTTCTGGTGCAACAACAAGCGTTGGAGAATTTTAGCGCCAAACATGACAAAGCTAATAAGATTGCTAAGCTTATTGCCAGCATTGTGGATACCCAGGATAACATTTCTTGAGCTCTTCTAAAGTTATTTCATTTATGGACTTGTTTTGCTGTCGCGTGTATTTGCACTGGTGGCCAATTTAGACGACCAGTGTATGTAATATGTTGCTTTGTTCCCTATATTTGCACTGGTGGCGAACTTTGATGCCCAGTGGATGTAATATGTGTAATAGCCGTAATAGCCTAGCATTAGTTGTTTCCTTAGTTGTTTCCTTATTGTATTGTTTAGTTGTTTGCTTGTAGTCACTGTAGTTCTTTTTCCGCGGTTTTCTAGTGGCCACAATAAACTAGGCCACAATAACCATGGAAACACATTGAATGTTGTGACCATGGTCCTGCTACCTGCTGTAGTGACCATGGCCCTCCACGGGCTGTATGATCCATGGGCCTTCCACGGGCCGTAGGATCCATGGGCCTTCTACGGGCCGTAGGATCCATGGGCCTCCTACGGGCCGTCTCATCTATGGGCCTTCTACGGGCCATATAATCATTTCGCCAAACATGGGACGTACTATTCGTGGACCAATGACCGACTGCTAAATGGACCGTAAACGGGCTAGAGTGGAAATCGTCTATTTTATGGCCCGACCATAATGAGCCGTTAATAGGCCGTAATTAATAATGCTATGAAAACGGCCCAACGTGTTAGTGGGCCACAAACAGGCCGACTGTAACCACGACCTGAATTTGGCCCACAAGTGAAATAGGCCAGTAACAAACTGTAAGTAATCGAATTCTGGAAATGAGCCCAAGAATAAATGGGCCCTTACAAGGCCAAAAGTTAACGCGGAATGGAAACGGCCAACGGACTAATGGGCCATTAATGGTATAAAGCGATACACTGTTCATTACGGGCCAGTTTCACCACGGGCCGTTAATGGACCAAGAGTTACAAAGGGCCTCATATGGGCAGAAAGACATCATGGGCCATACATGGGCCGGAAGTTAAAACAGGCTGGAATCATTCTAGACGGCCCAGATGACGCTACTGGGCCTAATTCGGATAAGCCGTAACGGGTCGTGACATAGCGGGCTGTAAATGAGTTATATGCGAACTGGCCGTTAACAGGTTTTCCATGGGCCGGCCCGCTACCTTTTGACCAAGTCAAACAGGCCGGCCTTTTCACCAGAATGGGCCTCTGTTGGGCCGTGCCACGTGTCGACGTATCATAGGCTCCTTCGGTCCAATGAGTGGATGACATCTATCCCAACGGTGAGGTGACATGTGGTTCCTCTAGCCATTGAGAATTTTACACGTGGAAAATCCCCATTGGTCCGGGCTGTTAATGGGTTATCGGATCCAAACTGGAACCCAAGAGCTTAACGGCGACCCGTTACGGTGGATGCCACATGTCGGTTACCATTGACGAAAGCAATTCTATGACGCGCGATTTATCGTCATGGAAGTGGACACTTTCGTGATGATAATTTTGGTAATGTCATGGAACACTTCTACGACAGCACAGGTATGACTATCTTGATTCTGTCATAAAATCACCCTGGATGTACATGCATGACAGAAAACGTGACCTACTGTGAGAAGCACGTATCATCACGGAAGTGTATTTTTTTGTAGTGAATACTCTTTTGCGGTGTGTTTGCCGAGATCTGATGAATTGTGGATTTATGATCAGCTTATCTATGAATATTATTTGAATCTTCTCTGAATTCTTATATGCATGATTTGATATCTTTGCAAGTCTCTTCGAACTATCGATTTGGTTTGGCCAACTAGATTGGTTTTTCTTGCACCGTGAGAAGTGCTTAGCTTTGGGTTCAATCTTGCGGTGCTCGATCCTAGTGACAGAAGGGGAACCGACACGTATTGTATTGTTGCCACCGAGGATAACAAGATGGGGTTTTCATCATATTGCTTGAGTCTATCCCACTACATCATGTCATCTTACTTAATCCGTTACTCTGTTCTAGGAACTTAATACTCTAGATGCAGGCAGGAGTCGGTCGATGTGTGGAGTAATAGTAGTAGATGCAGGCAGGAGTCGGTCGATGTGTGGAGTAATAGTAGTAGATGCAGGCAGGACTCGGTCGATGTGTGGAGTAATAGTAGTAGATGCAGGCAGGAGTCGGTCTACTTGATACAAATGTGATGCCTATATTCATGATCATTGCCTTAGATGTGGTCATAACTTTGCACTTTTCTACCAATTGCTCGGCGGTAATTTTTTCAAACACCGTAATATATTCTATCTTGAGAGAAGCCTCTAGTGAAACCTATGCCCCCCGGGTCTATTTTCCATCATATAAGTTTCCGATCTACATCTTTAGTTTCTGATTTACTTCCTTTGCAATCTTTACTTTCCGTTCCATAAACTAAAACTACGAAAAATATTACTTTACTGTTTATCCATATCTATTAGATCTCACTTTCCAAATAACCGTGAAGGGATTGAAAACCCCTTTGTTGTGTTGGGTGCAAGTTGGTGTTTGTTTGTGCAGGTATTCGGTGACTTGAGCGTTGTCTCCTACTGGATTGATACCTTGGTTCGCAAAAGCCGAGGGAAATACTTACTCTACTTTCCTGCATCACCCTTTCCTCTTCAAAGAAAAACCAACACAAGCTCAAGAAGTAGGAGGAAGAATTTCGGGCGCTGTTGCCAGGGAGATCTATGTCTAGTCAAGCCATACCAAGTACCCATCATAAACTCTCATCTCTTGCATTACATTATTTGCCATGCGCCTCTCGTTTTCCTCTCCCCCACTTCTAAAACAATTTTCGAAAAGATTTCCCTTTTCTTTGCCCCTCTTCCATTCATCTTCTCTGCTTGCTTTTTACGTGACCGTGTGCTGGATTGCTGGCTTTGTCACAATGATTCCTTCAAAAAACATTGACCCTCACCTTAGGAGGTTAGACGAAATTGAAAATAATGTTGGAAGCTTCATGTCTTTAGAAACAAGCTCAAGGAGCAGAAAAGTTTTATGGAATACATGAATAAGGAGATAGATGATATGTCTAAGGAATTTTATGGTTTGAGATCTCAGTTTACACATCTTGAAAATTTAGTAGGCCACATTTCAGATAAACAAGCTACCTTAGTAAACAAAATGTCCGCTAAACCAGAGGCTTTGAATAATGATGAAGATCTTAAAGTGATTGATGTGACTCCTATTGACTCTTTGTTTTCAAATACAAATCTTTGTAAAGATGGGACTGGAGATGAGTCAACTTTTGTTAAAAGGCGTCCCAATGATTCGGAGTTTCTAGATCTCGATGCAAAAGTTGATAAAAGTGGGATTGGAGAGGTGAAAACTTTAAGTAGCAATGAACCCATTCTTTTGGATTTCAAGGAATTTAATTATGATAATTGTTCTTTAATAGATTGTATTTCCTTGTTGCAATCCATGCTGAATTCTCCCCATCCTTATAATCAAAACAAAGCTTTTACTAAACATATCGTTGATGCTATGATGCAATCTTTTGAAGAAAAGCTTGAGTTGGAAGTTTCTATCCCCAGAAAACTTTATGGTGAGTGGGAATCTACTATTAAGATTAAGATTAAAGATTATGAATGCCATGCTTTGTGTCATTTGGGTGCTAGTGTTTCCACGATTCTAGAAACTTTATGTGATGTGTTAGGTTTCCATGAATTTGATGATTGTTCTTTAAATTTGCATCTTTCGGATTCCACTATTAAGAAACCTATGGGAAGAATTAATGATGTTCTTATTATTTCAAATAGGAATTATGTGCCCGTAGATTTCATTGTTCTTGATATAGATTGCAATCCTACATGTCCTATTATTCTTGGTAGACCTTTCCTTAGAATGATTGGTGCAATTATTGATATTAAAAAAGGAAACATTAGATTTCAATTTCTGTTAATGAGAGGTATGGAACACTTTCCAAGAAATAAAATTAAATTGCCTGATGAATTGTGACGCCCGAATAATCACGCTACAGTAATCTCCTCCTAATGGTGCCATGCCATCAAGCTTTACTAAGTCAAATTGTCAGTTATTAAAGTCAAATTCAAATTCAAATTGCAAGTGAAATTATTATTTCTTTGAATGGTAAAACTAAAATGTTCATATTATTCTATAAATTCCCCTGATCATTTTAATGTTGAAACCAACTTCATTTGACTCACAAATAAACTCCTCGGCAAATAACACATGGTCCATCAACAAATAAAATGGCCTTTTCAAAATAAGCAATTATTTTTTAACTCCAATTGCCTCCAAACATTGTGTGTTAGCTCCTAATAATACAAAGTATTTTTGGGCAAGGTTTTAATGGCAACAAGATTCATTTGATACAAAATTTAATTACAAAACAGGAGCAATAAAAGGAAAAGAAAACAGAAACTAACCTACTCTGCGCCTGGGTCTTGATGTGAACAGGCAAGGCCCAGCCCACCTAGAGCTCGTCCCCAACCTCTCTCTACATCATAGGCTGGGTGGACGCCGCGCTCACATCCGTGGCCATGGATGGCCTCGTGGCGAGAATCCATCCCCTCCCCGACATTGATAAGGCCCCCCTCGACCCCGTACACGAACCCTAGCCCCCTCATCTCCCCCTCTCACACCGTCATTGTCGTTTTTGTTCTTGCCCGAGTGCTGCCCGCCATGGCCTTCGCCATCCTTGCGCCCACTATCGTCCCCGCGCGATGAGGCCATGTCCGGTCGCTCCTTCATCTTCCATTACGTCTTCCTTGAGGAGAAGATCGAGCAGGAGAGCCGCACGTCGTCGGATCGAGCCGATCCCCTCCTTAGCTGTCATTGGCGTTCGTCGACGATCCCGACGCCCTTTGCCGCTCCTATCCTTCCAACGAGCCACACTGCGCTCCTGTCTCTTTGTGCTCTGAAAACTCCCTCCATCTCAACCCGCGCCTTGCTATCCCAAAATTACAACGCGCACGAAAACTCCCACCTCCTGCGAAATACCAACACGCGAATTGCCCGTTATACCCCTGAACCAAAAGAACCGCCTAGCACAAACCGGTGGGGGTACTTCCGTAACTTACCCCAGATTTTGGACAAGCGCGTCCCTAAGCCATGGTTCCCCACTCCCTTCCCATGAGCCCACACATTCTTACACCGTGGCCGCGGAAACCCGTGAAGCCCCACAACCTCCTCCGTCCGCCACCCAGCAGGAGCCTCTTCCCCGACGACGTCGTCCACAGCAACACCTCGACGTCCCTCGTCCACCGTATCAGATGAGGTTCCATCGTCGATCTCGTCGTCCCACCAGTTCAGCCACCCCGTCCTCCACCTCCAAGGAGCTGCCCCGACATTCCCCTCGTCTTTCGCACCACCCCCATTCCCACACCGCCATCTTCACCTGCACCACCGGAAGAGCAATATCACCGGTTCCTCGGATGAAGCTGAGGCCTAATCGGCGCCACCAAAGAGGTTGTACACTAATCGCCGCATTTTCTTCTTGATTTGATCTCATAGTGCTGCCGGCGCTCGGTTCAGAGCCGACATGGCGCGGCCCCATCCACGGCGGCGTCGCCGGCCACTTCCTCCGTGACGTCGCTCCCTCGGCGGCGACGTCCACATCAGTAGGAGTTGCTGCTGCCTTAGCTCTCGCTCGCGCTACTGCTCTGCTCTTGCTCTTGGTCACCTGCCTGGTCTGCTCTTGCTATTGCTCTTGCTCTTGCTCCTGCTGCTGCTCTCACTCTTGCTCTTGCTTGCAATGCTGCTCCGATTTCGCTACAGTTCAGTCGACTAAATTGACTTTTGGGAGAGTCAATTTTCAGGGGGTGCGGGGCTCGCCGGAGTTAAGAAAGAACCAGCCGCAGCGGGGAGGGGGCCTTGCCGGAGAGGTACCCCACTATCTATCTTAGGGTTCAGGGTGGGGGCGGTGGTCGCCGGCAGTGGTGGGACGGTGGCGTGGGGATTGCCGGAGAAAAAGCTCAGCATGGGGGGGGGCTAGAGGGATTGCCGGGGCGGCGGCGGACCGGCAATGGGGAGTGATTTCGGGTCGGGCGGGGCCGCGCACAGCAGGCCGCGGGTGGTGGGGCGGCGGTTTGGCTGGTGGTGTCAGTTGACTGATGCTGCTACACGACCAGCTGCCCTGGCTCTCGCATGCGCTGCTGCTACTGCTTTTCTGCTACTAGTGCGTTTAGTTTCGAGAGTAAAATTCAGTTTCGACAGCAAAATTCAGTTTCGACAGTTAAGTTCAGTTTCGGCAGTTAAATTCAATTTCGACAGTTAAGTTTAGAGATGAGCGGCTGATGTATTTTACATCTAGCACTTTGTGGTTATGTATTTTGCATCATCTATTGGAGATGCTATTACAATTCCACTCAGGTTAACGTTGTCTCTCTTGTCCTGCTTCAGCCTCGGCGTCGTACAACTCATTGGAGCTGCTCCAACGATGAAACCCTCCATCACAGCGGAGCAGTACCCCGGGCTCCATCTCAAGATGCCTAAGATGTTCTTCCCCTCCTCCGACAACTAAGTCAGCCGGATCATCCTCACCGACCAACCCAATCACACTGAGATCGACATGGCTTCGCGAAAGAGGTTGTTCACTTGTTGCATCTCTTTTTTACTCTACTTATATATATTGTCCACTGAGCACACGTAGTAATGTGAAATACGATTAGTTTCTCCTACTATATGACAAGCAGTGAGGTACCAGGCAACTTAGCTATCTGTGATGGACTCTCTTGAACGCCATCATTATTTATCTCTGCGCGTTTGAGCTGTGCATTTGTCGATGGGCCTGGGAGTTGAGCTAGTAGGGAAGTGGCCTGGGTCCAAAGTAGTAGAAGTAGCACAAAAACATTTTTTGGGTGTAGGCTTTTCCTTGCTCAAGCCCGCCTACTAGAATCGCCAGTGCTTAAAAGGAAAAGTGAAGAAAAAACATAGTAATTTGAAAGTTTCCTATGGTACTACAATTCATGCATTTGGTTCAAAGGAATGGAGCAAAGGAAAATTATAGGATTTGTTCCTTTAGTGTCTCTTTGAAAGAAAAACCGTAGGAATTTTAATATCCACTTGTCCTCCTTTTCAAATTCCTATTCATGAAGCACAAGACTAAGAGATAGTAGCATAATAGCATTATAACCTTACATTTTCTTGTTGTTTGACTTAATCCCACCATGCTTCTTTGCATCCTATGATCGTCCAATTCTTGTGAACCAAACACCCAGATTGGCAGAAATCATGTGTTTTTATATTCGATGTTTTGCACGTGCATTCTTATCCTATTATTGTGTATTTCCTATCCTAGTACTGTGTATTTCCTATCCCTGCGTTGTTTGATCCTCCAATTCAAACGAGCCCTTACAGAATTACTTCTCTTACAGATAGTTGTCCACAAAAACCTTGTGTGGTTTGTCCCGCTCCTGCTGCGCCGTCGTCCACCCCAGCTTAGCTGCTCCAACGACAGAAGTGTCCAGCACAGCAGGGATCCGGCCTCCAGACTGTCTTTCGCCGCCTCAGATCTTCTTCCCCACCGCGGGCAGCCAAGAAAACTGCATTACCATCATTAACAGGGCAGATGACCTCGAGGACAACACGGGTCCGCAAGAGAGGTCGCACTCTTTCGTATCTGCTTACGTTATGCATCGCTTAATATTACATGCTACTTTATCGTCCTATTTATTGATTAGACTCTGAGTCAGCTCCAAACTAATGGTCAAACTTGAGTTTTTAAATGGTTGTGGGGTACATATCGGGGCCGCAATCAATATTATCTATCTACTATCTGGTAAATCTCTGGTGTCTACTATGAGTTTCATGTTGGGTGGGAAACAAACAGTAAAGAAGCCATTATCTATATTTTTTAACTGAAGCCATTATCTGCCAGCTATCATTGGTTTGGGTCTATCCACAGGTTGCTACCATTACTCTAGATTTCTGCATGCACTCCTTACATAATCTCACTATGTTTTTTCTTATGCATGTCAGTTATTGTAGACAATGGAACTGAACATGTAGAGGAAAAGAGACGAGCCTTGCGTGGAAAAATTTCATGCAGACGCAAAGGCAGCCCCCTCCACCCATTTCAGATTGTAATCGAGAGGAAAATATCTGTTCTGAGGGGGATTCAGAAGGAGAAGACCACTCCTATTTACCCCCCAGAGGTCTTCACTCTAACTTGGCATGCTGATGTTGGTTATATCATGCATATGGTGCCTTGCATTGCTTACTTTATACATCAAATATGCCATCTTCTTAGTTTAGACATGCTTTGTGTGAATGCCATCTGTTTAGTTTATTCGTCGTTTATGTGAATTATGGGCGTAAACAGGCTAGATTTGGAATCGTCCATTCATGGGCCGACAATAATGGGCCGTTGTTAATCATTCGTTTGTGATGACGCTATGAAAACGGCCCAACGGATTAACGGGCCGCAAACGGGCCGATTGTAACCACTGACTGAATTTGGCCCACAAGCAGAAAAGGCCAGTAATGGGCCATAAATAACCGAATGCTGGAAATGAGCCCAAGAATAAATGGGCCCTGAGAAGGCCGAAAGATAACACGGGTTGGAAACGGGTCGTTGATGGGTATAAAGCGGTACACTATTCATTGCGGGCCAGATTCACCATGGGCCGTTAATGGGCCAAGAGTTAAAAATGGCCTTGTATGGGCCGAAAGACATCATAGGCCATACATGGGCCAGAAGTTACAATGGGCTGGAATCATATTGGACGGCCCAGATGAAGCTACTGGGCTTAATTCCGATAGGACGTAACGGCCCGTGAGTTAGCGGGCCGTAAATGGTCTATATACGAACATGCCATTAACAGGCTTTCCGTGGGCCGACCCGTTACCTTTTGACCAAGCCAAACAGGCCGGCCTTTTCACCGGAATGGGCCTCTGTTGGGCTATGCCACATGTTGACGTATCATAGGCGCTTCCTGTCCAATGAATGGATGACATCTGTGCCAACGCGGAGCTGACACGTGGTTCCGTCGTCCAATGAGAATTTTACACGTGGAAAATCGGCCTTGGTCGTGGCTGTTAGCGGGTTATCGGATCCAAATCGGACTCGATAGCTCAATAGCGACCCGTTACGGTGGATGCCACGCGTCGGTCACCCTTGACGAAAGCACTTCCATGACGCGACATTTATCGTCATGGAAGTGGACACTTCCGTGATGATAATTTTGGCAATGTCATGGAACACTTCTACGACAGTACAAGTATGACTATCTTGATTTTGTCATAAAATCGTCATGGATGTACATGCATGACAGAAAAGGTGACCTAATGTGACAAACACGTATCATCACAGAAGTGTAGTTTTTTGTAGTGTTCTCAAACAAGCGCCAGTCCTGAGATCACTATTGTCATCCTCATGCATTGTGTATAGTTAATGTTGAATCCATCATGACTAGATTTCTTCTAGCATGAATTACAATGTTTAGTCGCTGCTTGAACTTTGGGGGAGATCTGCATTTATGTTTTGGTGGTCTCAGAAGGGCTAGCGAGATACCACTATTATCATATTATATCATGATTATTTTGACAAAGTGTTGGCATTTGAGATATCTTATTATTGCTCGCTAGTTGTTTACGTCATTGATATGAGTTAATATAATTTCTAAGAGTTATTGTTGGCATGATTAGTCATAATATTTGCTGAAAACCTGGGTGCTATTTAAGCATATATATGTAAACAAGAACAAAAGAGTTCGTAAAAGTTTTTCTATATCACTTTCAATTTGTCAACTGAATTGCTTGAGGACCAGCAATGTGTTAAGCTTAGGGGAGCTGACACGTCTCCATCGTATCTATTTTTCCGAATGCTTTTGCACTTGTTTTGGACTCTAATTTGTATGATTTGAATGAAACTAACCCGGACTGACGTTGTTTTCAGCAGAACTACCATGGTGTTGTTTTTGTGCAGAAATAAAAGTTCTCTGATTTGGATGAAAGTTTTTTTATTATTATTTTGGAATAACGAAAATACTGGAACCAAGACCCACTAGAGGGGGACCCTGGCTGCCCACGAGACACCAGGGTGCGCCACCCCCCTCTGGCACACCCTGGTGGCTGGTGGGGCTCTCGAGCCTCCACTGACCCTAATTCTGACGCAATAAAATCCTATTTTTTGAAAAAAATAGGGGAAGAAGTTTCATCTCGTTTTACGACACAGAGCCGCCGCCACCTCCTGTTCTTTATCGGGAGGCCGGATCTGGAGCCCGTTCGGGGCTCCGGAGAGGGGGATCTTCGGTCTTCATCGTCACCAACCATCCTCCATCACCAATTTCATGATGCACACCGTCGGGAGTGAGTAATTCCTTCATAGGCTCGCCGGTCGGTGAGGAGTTGGATAAGATTCACCAAGTAATTGAGTTAGTTTTGTTAGGGCTTGATCCCTAGTATCCACTATGTTCTGAGATTGATGTTGTTATAACTTTGCTATGCCTAATGCTTGTTACTAGGGCCCGAGTGCCATGATTTCAGATCTGAACCGTTTATGTTATCACCATTATATCTATATTCGTGATCCAATCTTGCAAGTCATATTCACCTATTATGTATTATGATCCATAAAACCCAAGCTGACAACAATTGGGATACTTTCTAGTGATGACCGTAGTTTGAGGAGTTCATGTATTCACTATGTACTAATGCTTTGTTCCGGTTCTCTATTCAAAGGAGGCCTTAATATCCCTTAGTTTCCTTATGGACCCAGCTGCCACGGGAGGGTAGGACAAAAGATGTCATGCAAGTTCTTTCCCATAAGCACGTATGACATTTACGGAATACATGCCTACATTATATTTATGATCTGGAGCTAGTTCTGTGTCGCCCCAGATTATGACTATTAAATGATGAATATTATCCAACATAATCACCGATCCAATGCCTACGAGTTTTCCACATATTGTTCTTGATAAGTTACTATTGCTATTGCTACTATTACAACTGCTACAAAACTATTAATGTTGTTATCGTTAGCACTGCTATCGTTACTACTACTATCAAACTATCATATTACTGTGCTATTGATCACTTTACTGCGGATATTTAATCTCGATGTGAGTTTGAATTGACAACTCAAATGCTAATACTTGCAAATATTCTTTGGATCCCCTTGTGTTGAATCTATAAATTTGGGTTGAATACTCTACCCTCAAAAAGTGTTGCGATACCCTATACTTGTTGGTTATCAAGAGTATCTCATGAGTTTAATTTCTCTAAATTTCGAAGACAACCTCATGTTAAAGAATTGCCTAGTAAGGATAAAATTATTGGTCTCAGTTCTATTGCCATACCCCCTTATGGTTTTAAATATCAGATAGAGGGCTGGTAGCGGATTGGGGTTCGCGTAGTGGAATGCGGATAGCGGGCGATATTGCGGGCGCTATGTCCAGGTAGCGGATTTGTAAAAACACTAGATTATTGTGTATATTTCTAGATCATTAACAAAAACTGATGACATTTTATTTGAGCAATAGCGGACGCTATTGCACTAGCAGTATTGCGGACGCAATAGTGTATGCTATCTACGCTATTTGAAACTATATTTGCTAGACCTTGGAAATGATATGCATATGAATGAAAGAAATGAAATAGATAAGATATTCTTTGATCAAGCACCTATCCTTGTACATATTTTGCATGTTGAAACTCTTGGCGGTCCGCCTCCACCTAAGGGTGATCGCATGTTTGAAATTAAGAAACTACCTGACACATTGAAATATGCTTATCTAGATGAAAAGAAGATATATCCTGTTATTATCAACGCTAACCTTTCAGAGCATGAAGAAAATAGATTATTTAAAACTCTGAGGAAGCACTGCGCTGCTATTGGATATACTCTTGATGATCTTAAGTGCATTAGTCTCAGTATATGTCAACACAAAATTAATACGGAGCCCAATGCTAAGCCAGTTGTTGATCACCAGTGATGATTGAATCCTAAGATGATGGACGTGGTAAGAATTGAAAGAGTAAAGCTTCCAGAAGAAGGTATAATTTTATCCCATAGCTAATAGTAGATGGGTAAGTCATGTTCATTGTGGTCCTAAAAAAGGAGGTATAATTGTTGTTCCTAATGATAAAAATGAACTTATTCCACAAATAATAGTAACTGGTTATAGGATGATAATTGATTTTAGGAAATTAAATAAATCTACTAGAAAGGATCATTACCCCTTACCTTTTTTTGATCAAATGTTAAAAAGATTGTCTAAGCATACACACTTTTGTTTCCTTGATGGATATTGTGGTTTTTCTCACATACCTGTGTCAAAAGAAGATTAAGAGAAAACTGCTTTTACTTGCCCTTTTAGAACTTATGCTTATAGACGTATGCCTTTCGGTTTATGCAATTCATCTACTACCTTTCAAATATGTATGGCCGATATATTCTCTGACTTTGTGAAAAGATTGTTGAGGTTTTGATGGATGATTTTTCTGTTTATGAGACTACTTTTGATGCTTGCTTAAGCAACCTTGAACGAATTTTGCAGAGATGTGAAGAAACGTATCTTGTCTTGAATTGGGAGAAGTTCCTCATGGTGAATGAAGGTATAGTACTTGGGCGTAAGATTTCTGAACAAGGTATTGAAGTAGATAAAGCTAAAATTGATGCAATTGAGAAAATACCATGTCCTAAAGATATTAAAGGTAAAAGAAGTGTCCTTGGTCATGTTGGTTTCTATAGGAGGTTTATTACAGACTTCTCTAAAATTTCTAGGCCTCTTACTAATCTTTCGCAAAAAGATCTTCCATTTGTTTTTAATGATGATTGTGTAGAAGCCTTTGAAATACTTAAGAAAGCCTCAATCTCTGCGCCCATTGTTCAACCACATGATTGGAACCAACCATTTGAAATTATGTGTGATGTTAGAGATTTTGCTGTTGGTGTTGTTCTAGGACAAAGTGTTGATAAGAAATTAAATGTTATCCATTATGCTAGTAAAAGTCTAGACAATCCTCAAAGAAATTATGCTACTAGTGAGAAAGAATTTCTACCAGTTATATTTGCATGTGATAAATTCAAATCTTACATAGTTAATTCCGAAGTAGCTGTTCACACTGATGATGATGCTATTAAATACCTTATGGAAAAGAAAGATGCTAAACCTAGGTTGATTAGGTGGGTTCTGTTGCTACAAGAATTTTACTTGCATATTATTGATAGGAAGGGAGTTGAGAACTCCATAGCTCATAATTTGTCTCGAATCGAAAATGGTCTTGATGACCCACTGCCTATTGATGATAGTTTTCTTAATGAACAATTAGCTGTTATAAATGCTTCTTGTAATACTCCTTGGTATGAAGACTATGCTAATTACATTGTTGCTAAATATATACCACCTAGTTTCACATACCAACAAAAGAAAAAGTTCTTCTTTGATTTAAGACACTACTTTTGGGATCACACACATCTTTATACAGGAGTAGATGGTATTATTAGCATGAACAGGAACAAATCCTATAGAAGTGTCCTTCCGAGGCATACAAAAACTACTAGGGAAACCCTAGCAGTAGCGCGGCTATTTTGCCTATCAGTAGCGCGGGACGATGCGCTACTGATAAGGCGCTACAGCTAACGTGTAGTAGTAGCGCCTGTCGTCCCATGCTACTGCTATGCATGGCTAGCAGTAGCGCGCTTTAGTGCAGAGCGCTGCTGCTAATATCTGCAGCGCTTTTTAGCAGGCACCGCTACTGGTAAGGGAGCGCTACTACTAACTTTGTTACCCTAGCTACTGCTAGTTTTATTAGTTTCTGTTTTTTTATGCATATTTGTTTTGCATTTGAATAGGCTTTATACAATAATCTTTAGCATATCATAAATGTACAAATGTATTCATAGCATATACATACAAATAGTCTCATCAAATCATTTCATCATCATCATCATCCAACACAAAGTGGTCTCTCGTCATCATCTCGAAAATAGCGATACAAGTCTCGATTACTTGCAACTACATCGTCATCCATCTAAACAATGATATACGCGAGAAGAGCTATCAATTTGAGTGAGAGCGAAACTATGCAGTACATGAGTTCGTATACCTCTCTCGCATTAGCGTAACCTAAATTAACTACTGCCTGTCACTCGGAAACCGGAAACCGGTACACCTGGGCCTGACACTCCGGCCACGCGTCGTATATATACTCCTGGCGTAGCACTTCTTCGCCATCGATGATCTATGCACCTGCATCGTCACATGGGTCGATGATATGCAACATATATAGTTGTGCAACAGAAAGAGACAGACTTGGCAAAAATAGAAGCAACATATCATAAGCATAAATAACGAAGTTGATCGTACCCAAAATTCCCTAACTAGAGTGATCATCGCTAGTCGAGGAGGACGGTTTAATTACATCACAAATAAAGTTTCGTCGTGCATAACTCTAAGTTTCGTCATGCAGAAAGTATGGACTAAACGGACACATTGTCATATATCGACAATCACTCCAACATGTAGTGCCATCCATCCATGTCAGGGAGATAGTCCCTGAGCCTAGTGAAAGGCTTCAGGTCGAGACGCTGAGCGGCTACCCGTGTTCGGATGTCTTCCCGCGACATTTGTCCTTCTTCCTAGAACATCCCTGTTTTTCCGACGACCTCCTTCACGATGATTTGGGCAAGTTCGCGCTGGCTGTGATAGAACTCAGCTCGAAGTCGATGATCCTTGATATCTCCTTAGTTCTTTGCCCATTGCAGAATATGGGCATCGCCGGATCTAGCTGACATGCGAAGGTTCTGGTGATCCCGTTTGTACTCCAGCATGTGATGTAGGACATAGAATCCATCTTTAAGAGAATCACTCGGTTGCTGGATGCAGCAGAAGTCGGTCTTATGGCCGAAGGCGGGCCTGCCATCCCTTCTCTTCTTGTCCATGACCTCTCCACCCCGTGCGTCATAGTAAAACATAGCACTGTCGAGAACAGACTTGATGTGGGTGTAATCCTTTTTGTGAATGTTCTTCGACGAGTCCAAGTAAAGAGTGTGGGAGTATCGGGGGTAGTGGATGATGAGGACGGCGCTCCCGCCGCTGCGCAAAATAAGTACACCTCAAATTAATTAGCCTCCACCATGCAAATGAATGATTGAAATCTAAGGAAGGCTATCCGCGCGGATGACTTACAGGGGATGATAAGGCACGAGAATCGCCTCCTTGTCCTTATTGGCGAGCATGAAATTGACGATGTATTCCCTCGCGTATTCACGGTGCTTTGCGCAGACTCCCAAGAAGCCCTCATGCATGAAGTACGGGTCAGCGACACAGATATGAGGTATCTGCTCAACCCCGATGAGGTAGTTCATGTGCAAGGCATAAAGGCGGACAAACGTAAAATACAGCTTCTTCACGTGAAACATGTCGCATATGTAATCGAATCGAAGGAAGAACTTCTCCGCGGGGAATGTGTCGACGTACGACAATTGCCGCGGAACATTAATCACGTAGAGTGGGTATCCTAGATCTTTCGAGGCGATGAGGATTTTCTCTATCCGCAACACATCATCATGAAGTCTCCTTAGATCACCCGGCCCGGGGACTTCACGACCCGGCCCGGGGACTGCAGCAGGCGGCCCGAGGACTTCACCAAGCGGCCCGGGGACTGTAGCAGTCGCACCCGGCCCGGGGACTTCACAGCCCGGCCCTAGGGCTCCAGCAGTCGGCCCAGAGAATCCAACGATGCACCAAGCCGCAACCAGCTCCAACCCGCCACCTCCCAGCCCAGCCTCCCTAGTACAAGTGGCCATAGTGGCAGTAGAAGAAATCCAAGCACCATCAAGGCCAGAGCCCATCCTCATGTTTCTGGTGAACAGAGAGCTGTCGGCCGATGAGAGCTCGGCCCGGCAGATACAGCGTCGAGCAGGAGCCTACACGATAGTAAACAGAGAGCTCGTCAGGCGCAGTCTGACTGGAGTCTTCCAGCGCTGCGTAGAACCAGAGAAAGGCCAAGCAATCCTCAAAGATATCCACCAAGGCGAGTGTGGCCACCACGCAGCTTCCAGATCCCTCGTGGCCAAGGCTTTCCGTCATGGTTTATTTTGGCCGACTGCATTGGAAGACGCCAAGGAACTGTTCAAGCATTGCAAAGGGTGTCAAATTTTCAGCTCCTAGCAGCATCTACCCGCCTCTACACTCAACACCATCCCCCTGGCCTGGCCTTTCGCCGTCTGGGGGTTTGATATGGTGGGACCATTCAAGACAGCACGCGGCGGCATGACCCAACTGCTTGTCACCGTTGACAAGTTCACCAAGTGGATTGAAGCAAAGCCACTCAAGAAGTTGCCTGGTCCGACTATTGTGACCTTCATCGCAGACATCACCACCCGGTACGGAGTACCGTACAGCATCATCACCGACAATGGCACAAACTTTGCCAAAGGAGCTTTGGCCCGTTTCTACGCGACACAGGGCATCCGATTGGACTTGGCGTCCGTTGCCCATCCATAGTCAAACGGCCAAGTCGAGCGAGCAAACGGCCTCATCCTCTCCGGCATCAAACCCCGACTAGTCGAGCCACTAGAGCGATCGGCCGACTGCTGGATCGACGAGCTGCCGGCCGTCCTTTGGGGCCTCTGCACCACTCTGAACAAATCAACCGACTTCACTCCATTCTTCCTCGTTTACGTTGCAGAGGCCGTCATCCCAACTAACATTGAGTTTGACTCACCTTGCGTCACCATGTACACGGAGGCAAAGGCGAAAGAGGCGCGAGAAGAAGGCGTAGATCTGCTGGAAGAGGGTCGGCTATTGGCAATCAGCCGGTCCGCCATCTACCAACAGAGTCTACGCCGCTACCACAGTCGGAGGGTCAAGCCAAGATCCTTCCAAGAGGGAGACCATGTGCTCCGGCTGATCCAGCAAAAAGCCGGCCAACACAAGCTCTAGGCCCCTTGAGAAGGCCCCTTCATCATCAGTAAAGCATTGGGCAACGACTCCTACTACCTCATCGACGTGTAGAAGCCAAGAGAACGCAAGAGAGACGATTCAGGCAAGGAAACAGAGCGCCCATGGAACGCGAATCTCCTTCGAAGTTTTTACAGTTAATTCAGTATGTACCACGCTACCTTTTGTGTTAAGTACAAGATATCGGGGCCCTCGAGGAGCACTCGGGGGCTTCCCCTTTTATCTATATGATAAATTCTATACCTATGACTGTGTTATTGCATTATTCTGCCTGGCACCGGGCTCGACCAGTCGGCCCGGGGGCATGCCGTCTTGTAATATGTCAATGCTGCCTGCAGTCGGACAAGTAGTGTGCCAGCACCTAAGCCTTCTCTTGCCACAAGCCGCAGTTCACAGAGCAACTCTCCGGACGGCAAGAGATAAAGGCAGGAAACGGTGCCCACACAAAAAATGGCTAAAGACTATAGCATTTGCATAGGCCAAGTCGGCTCTTCCCCCACCAACCGGCTGCTGAGCAGCCGGCCGGCCAGTTTCTAACTTAATTTGCTACACTCTACCGAACGGCTAAAGTACTTGCCTTCCCAAAACAGCCAAGTACTTGACCCAGTCACAGACCGCAGAGCGGCTGTCCGGCTGGAAAGGCGGCAGCCAAGGGAAGGCAGCAAAGGAAAAAGGTAAAGGAGTAGAAAAAGCAAGGCAAGTCGAAAATCGGCAAGAGATAATTTTTACAAGCAAAGGTCCTCGGCCAAAATTCAACGGAGTTCGAATACACCCCGTGGGTGGAACTGCGCAAATTTAACAAAGTTTGATTAAGGAGGATATTAAGCAGGAAAAGCTAGGATAAACTGGCAGCCTAGACCAAAGGAGCTGCAGGCGAGTCCGGCAGGTTGGCGGAGTGGGGAGCGCCGGATGGTGGAATGGCCGGCTGACGAGTCTCGGCTTGGTCACCATCAGCAGCAGTACGCGCGCTCGCACGCGGCTCGTTGCTGGAGGCACGGTCGAGATGAGGCTGGCCGTCCGCTCCGACCTCCGGCGTGCCGTCTTCGTCATCCTCGTCTTCCCCTTCGTCACTGGAGGCAATGTCCTCTGCTGAGTCTTCGGCATCATCAGGGTTCAGTCCGAACCATTCTGGGGGCGCCTCGGTGCCGTTCTCGTTCAGCTCAGGGACGAAGACACCGGTGTAGGTGTACTCAGCGATCACCGTGGCGCGAAGAGTGAGGTCGCGCTCCACCGCCACCATCTCGGTGCTGGCTTCTGATGTCTACTACGCAACCTTCTTCTTGTAGACGTTGTTGGGCCTCCAAGTGCAGAGGTTTGTAGGACAATAGCAAGTTTCCCTCAAGTGGATGACCTAAGGTTTATAATTCCGTGGCAGGCGTAGGATGAATATGGTCTCTCTCAAGCAACCCTGCAACCAAATAACAAAGAGTCTCTTGTGTCCCCAACACACCTAATACAATGTTAAATTGTATAGGTGCACTAGTTCGGCGAAGAGATGGTGATACAAGTGCAATATGGATAGTAGATATACGTTTTTGTAATCTGAAAATATAAAAACAGCAAGGTAACTAATGATAAAAGTGAGCGTAAATGGTATTGCAATGCTAGGAAACAAGGCCTAGGGTTCATACTTTCACTAGTGCAAGTTCTCTCAACAATAATAACATAATTGGATCATATAACTATCCCTCAACATGCAACAAAGAGTCACTCCAAAGTCACTAATAGCGGAGAACAAACAAAGAGATTATGGTAGGGTACAAAACCACCGCAAAGTTATTCTTTCTGATCGATCTATTCAAGAGTCCGTAGTAAAATAACACGAAGCTATTCTTTCCATTCAATCTATCATAGAGTTCGTACTAGATAAAACCTTAAGACACAAATCAACCAAAACCCTAATGTCACCTAGATACTCCAATGTCACCTCAAGTATCCATGGGTATGATTATACGATATGCATCACACAATCTCAAATTCATCTATTCAAACCAACACAAAGTACTTCAAAGAGTGCCCCAAAGTTTCTACCGGAGAGTCAAGACGAAAACGTGTGCCAACCCCTATGCATAGGTTCATGGGCGGAACCCGCAAGTTGATCACCAGAACATACATCAAGTGAATCAATAGAATACCCCATTGTCACCACGGGTATCCCACGCAAGACATACATCAAGTGTTCTCAAATCCTTAAAGACTCAATCCGATAAGATAACTTCAAAGGGAAAACTCAATCCATTACAAGAGAGTAGAGGGGGAGAAACGTCATAAGGTCCAACTATAGTAGCAAAGCTCGCGATACATCAAGATCGTATCACCTCAAGAACACGAGAGAGAGAGAGATCAAACACAAAACTACTGGTACATACCCTCAGCCTAGAGGGTGAACTACTCCCTCCTCGTCATGGAGAGCGCCGAGATGATGAAGATGGACACCGGTGAGGGATCCCCCCCTCCGGCAGGGTGCCGGAACAGGGTCCCGATTGGTTTTTGGTGGCTACAGAGGCTTGCGGTGGCGGAACTCCCGATATATTCTGTTCCCCGATGTTTTTAGGATATATGGACATATATAGGTGAAAGAAGTCTGTCAGGGGAGCCACGAGGTTGGAGGGCGCGCCCCCCTGCCTCGTGCCTTCATCTTTGCTTCCCTTACGTACACTCCAAGTCTTCTGGATTGCTCCGTTCCAAAAATAACTCTCCCGAAGGTTTCATTCCATTTGGACTCTGTTTGTTATTCCTTTTCTGCGAAACACTGAAACAAGGAGAAAAATAGAAACTGGCACTGGGCTCTGGGTTAATAAGTTAGTCCCAAAAATAATATAAAAGTGCATAGTAAAGCCCATTAACCATCCAAGATGGATAATATAATAGCATGAATACTTCATAAATTCTAGATACGTTGGAGACGTATCAGCATCCCCAAGGTTAATTCCTACTCGTCCTCGAGTAGGTAAATGATAAAAGAAATAATTTATGAAGTGTGAATGCTAGCAGGTGCACAGGTTGGATCAATGATAATTTCAATCACATTTTCTAGCATCATTATATGTCATAACAGTAGCTCATATCATAAAACTTTGCATAATCAAGTAACAAATTATTCACATTTTAAAGTATAGATCATAAACTTTCTTGAAAACTAACAAACCGTGTTATTAGTCATCAAACAATTACAATTCATCTTATTTTCAGGAAGAGTCTATGTCAGAGCTTTGATTTCGCAAACTTCACATACTCAACTATCATTTAGTCTTCCATGATTGCTACCACTCAAAGAATATTTTTAGAACAAATAGTATTCATCGAACACAGAGAAAGATAGGGGCTTAATGTTTCGCCTCCCAACCTTTTACCTCAAGGATAATGTCAACAATAATAATTCATGCTCAAATATATTTGAATGGCCATATATGCTTAGATCTTTCCATCACATGATGCTTGCCTACTAAAGAGTAGGTTGGAATGAGAAGGAATACTACTGACTCTTGCATAAAAGAAAAGATAGGCCCTTCACAGAGGGAAGCACGGATTTGCAGAGGTGCCAGAGCTCGAAGCTAAAACAGAGATGAAAATAATTTTGAGAGGTATGCTTTCATTGTCAACATAACGACCAAGAGTTCCCAATATCTTCCATACTACATACATTATAGGTGGTTCCCATGCAGAAAGGTAAAGTTTTTACTCCCCCTCCACCAACATTCACACTCCACGGCTTGTCCGAAACAACGGGTGCCGTCCAAGTATCAACATTCCTGGGGGAGTTTTGTTTAAATTATTTGCGAATTTGTTTCTGATCTTTTGATCATAGGATTGGGCATCCCAGTTACCAGCCATTTTCTCGTGAATGATGAGCGGAGTCCACTCATCGTGAGAATAACCCACCTAGCATGGAAGATACTGACAGCCCCTAGTCGCTACATGAGCGATTCGGGCATACAAAACAGATTATTATTTGAAGGTTTAGAGTTTGGGACATGCAAATTTACTTGGAACGGCAGGTAAATACCGCATATAGGTAGATATGGTGGACACTCATGGAAGAAACTTGGTTCAAGGAATGTTTGGAAGCACAAGTAGTATCTCTACTTGGTGCAAGGAATTTGGCTAGCATGAGGGGGAAAGGCAAGCTCAACGTGTTGGGCAATCCATAACAATATACTTTATTTCGGATATAAGAAAACATAACCCATTACGTTGTCTTCCTTGTCCAACATCAACCTTTTAGAATGTCATATTTTAATGAGTGCTCACAATTACAAAAGATGTCCAAGATAGTATATTTATATGTGAAATCTCTCTTCCTTCAATATTCTTTCATGAATTGTTCAAGTGACCAATACAAGGTTTGCTAACCTTCAATAAATTTACCGCCTCTACTTCTTATATGTAAAGTCATTACTCCCCATGGGATAAGCATATGAAACATATATAATTTCAGATTTATGATATTCAATACATTCAACCATTTACTCATAGGATATAAGTGAAGCACATGAGTAAATGACCAACTACTCCAAAAAGATATAAGTGAAGATTAATGAGTAGTTAAATAATTATTTAGCTATGTGAGGACTCTCTCTCATTCAATAATTTAAGATCTTGATATTTTATTCAAACATCAAGCAAAACAAAATAAAATAAATTGACGCTCCAAGCAAAACACATATCATGTGGTGAATAAAAATATAGCTCCAAGTAAAGTTACTGATGAACGAAGACGAAAGAGGGGATGCCTTCCGGGGCATCCCCAAGCTTAGGCTCTTGGTTATCCTTGAATATTACCTTGGGGTGCCTTGTTCATCCCCAATCTTAGTCTCTTGCCACTCCTTATTCCATAGTCCATCGAATCTTTACCCAAAACTTGAAAACTTCACAACACAAAACTGAACAGAAAACTCGTAAGCTCTGTTAGCGAAAGAAAACAAAACACCAGTTAAAGGTACTGCAATGAACTCATTGTTTATTTGTATTGGTGTTAAATCTAATGTATTCCAACTCCTCTATGGTTCATACCCTCCGATACTACTCATAGATTCATCAAAATAAGCAAACAACACATAGAAAACAGAATCTGTCAAAAACAGAACAGTCTGAAGTAATCTGTATCAAACGTATACTTCTGGAACTCCAAAAATTCTAAAATAAATTGGTGGACCTGAGGAATTTGTCTAGTAATCTTCTGCAAAAATAATCAACTAAATAGCACTTTCCAGTAAAAAGTTTTAGCTAATCTCGTGAGCGCTAAAGTTTCTGTTTTTACAGCATGATCATAAAGACTTCACCCAAGTCTTCCCAAAGGTTCTACTTGGCACAAACACTAACTAAAACACAAAACCACATCTAAACACAAGCTAGATGGATTATTTATTCCTAAACAGAACCAAAAAGCAAGAAACTAAAATAAAATTGGGTTGCCTACCAACAAGCGCTATCGTTTAACGCCCCTAGCTAGGCATGATGATTTCAATGATGCTCACAAAAAGATAAGAATTGAAACATAAGAGACCATCATGAAGAATATGACTAGCACATTTAAGTCTAACTCACTTCCTATGCATATGGATTTTGTGAGCAAACAACTTATGGGAACAATAATCAACTAGCATAGGAAGGCAAAACTAGCATAACTTCAAGATTTTAAGCACATAGAGAGGAAACTTGATATTATTGCAATTCCTAGAAGCATATATTCCTCCCTCATAATAATTTCCAGTAGCATCATGAATGAATTCAACAATATAACCAGCACCTAAAGCATTCTTTTCATGATCTACCAGCACAGAATTTTTATTACTCTCCACATAAGCAAATTTCTTCTCATGAATAGTAGTGGGAGCAAACTCAACAAAATAACTATCATGTGAAGCATAATCCAATTGAAAATTAAAATCATGATGACAAGTTTCATGGTTATTTTTATTCTTTATAGCATACGTGTCATCACAATAATCATCATAAATAGCAACTTTATTATCATAATCAATTGGAACCTCTTCCAAAATAGTGGATCATCACTAAATAAAGTCATGACCTCTCCAAATCCACTTTCATCAATATAATCATCATAAAATAGGAGGCATTCTTTCATCATAATAAATTTTCTCATCAAAACTTGGGGGACAAAAAATATCAACTTCATCAAACATAGCTTCCGCAAGCTTGTGGCCTTGCTTATCATTAGCATCATGGATATTCAAGGAATTCATAGTAACAACATTGCAATCATGCTCATCATACAAAGATTTAGTGCCCAACATTATAATGCATTCTTCTTCTAGCACTTGAGCACAATTATCGGAATCCTTATTTCATGAAAGACATTGAAAAGATGAAGCTTATGAGGCACCCTTAATTCCATTTTTTTGTAGTTTTCTTTTATAGACTAAACTAGTGATAAAACAAGAAACTAAAAGATTCCATTGCTAGATCTAAAGATATGCCTTCAAGCACTCACCTCCCCGGCAGCGGTGCCAGAAAAGAGCTTAGTTGACGGGGTGTGAGTGCCGCTTACCTAGCCTCCCCGGCAACGGCGCCAGAAAAGAGCTTGATGTCTACTACGCAACCTTCTTCTTATAGACGTTGTTGGGCCTCCAAGTGCAGAGGTTTGTAGGACAATAGCAAATTTCCCTCAAGTGGAGGACCTATGGTTTATCAATCCATGGGAGGCGTAGGATGAAGATGGTCTCTCTCAAGCAACCCTGACCAAATAACAAAGAGTCTCTTGTGTCCCCAACACACCCAATACAATGGTAAATTGTATAGGTGCACTAGTTCGGCGAAGAGATGGTGATACAAGTGCAATATGGATAGTAGATATAGGTTTTTGTAATCTGAAAATATAAAAACGGCAAGGTAACTAATGATAAAAGTGAGCGTAAACGGTATTGCAATGCTAGGAAACAAGGCCTAGGGTTCATACTTTCACTAGTGCAAGTTCTCTCAACAATAATAACATAATTGGATCACATAACTATCCCTCAACATGCAACAAAGAGTCACTCCAAAGTCACTAATAGCGGAGAACAAACGAAGAGATTATGGTAGGGTATGAAACCACCTCGAAGTTATTCTTTCTGATCGATCTATTCAAGAGTCCATAGTAAAATAACACAAAGCTATTTTTCCGTTCAATCTATCATAGAGTTCGTACTAGAATAACACCTTAAGACACAAATCAACCAAAACCCTAATGTCACCTAGATACTCCAATGTCACCTCAAGTATCCATGGGTATGATTATACGATATGCATCACACAATCTCAGATTCATCTATTCAAACCAACACAAAGTACTTCAAAGAGTGCCCCAAAGTTTCTACCGGAGAGTCAAGACGAAAACGTGTGCCAACCCCTATGCATAGGTTCATGGGCGGAACCCGCAAGTTGATCACCAAAACATACATCAAGCGAATCAATAGAATACCCCATTGTCACCACGGGTATCCCGCGCAAGACATACATCAAGTGTTCTCAAATCCTTAAAGACTCAATCCGATAAGATAACTTCAAAGGGGAAACTCAATCCATCACAAGAGAGTAGAGGGGGAGAAACATCATAAGGTCCAACTATAATAGCAAAGCTCGCGATACATCAAGATCGTATCACCTGAAGAACACGAGAGAGAGAGAGAGAGAGAGATCAAACACATAGCTACTGGTACATACCCTCACCCCCGAGGGTGAACTACTCCCTCCTTGTCATGGAGAGCGCCGGGATGATGAAGATGGCCATCGGTGAGGGAACCCCACCTCCGGCAGGGTGCCGGAACAGGGCCCCGATTGGTTTTTGGTGGCTACAGAGGCTTGCGGCGGCGGAACTCCCGATCTATTCGGTTCCCCGATGTTTTAGGGTATATGGACATATATAGGCGAAAGAAGTCGGTCAGGGGAGCCATGAGGGGCCCACGAGGGTGGAGAGCGCCCCCCCTGCCTCGTGCCTTCCACGTTGCTTCCCTTACATACACTCCAAGTCTTCTGGATTGCTTCCGTTCCAAAAATAACTCTCCCAAAGGTTTCATTCCGTTTGGACTCCGTTTGATATTCCTTTTCTGCGAAACACTGAAACAAGGTGAAAAACAGAAACTGCCACTGGGCTCTGGGTTAATAAGTTAGTCCCAAAAATAATATAAAAGTGCATAGTAAAGCCCATTAACCATCCAAGATGGATAAAATAATAGCATGAATACTTCATAAATTATAGATACGTTGGAGACGTATCAGCTTCCTGCCGGAACGTGGCCAACTGGGCTAGATCTAGCCCAGGATACCACGCCTTGGCGAACTCCAGGGCCCGCCGAGCTCCCGCTCAGGCTGCAGAACCCTTCCACGCCTCAAGGCGGCCGGCGGCCACTTCCAACCAGTCGGCGGTTCGACTGGGAGTGCGTGGAGCCTGCCTGTCTGGCCAGAGGGTGGAGATCGCATGGGCTTCAGCACGCTGCAGCCGGCGGAGCATCCGATGAGCCGACCGGAGACGAGCTTGAATGCCAAGAAGCTACTCGCCAAGAGTCCAAGGGGCGTTAGCGGCAATCTCCGCACCCTCCGCCCTTCGCTCTTCGCGACGTGCCTCAATAGCTTTGTTGGCCGCGACGGAGTGGCCGGGAAAGAAGTCTGCTCAAGTAGAAACCAAATTCAGAAATCAGGGGCTAGAGGCCGACTCACTTAACTCCCGGCAGCTGAGGTAAAGAGAAGAAAGGTCACCATCAACTATATCTTCGATCTTGCCGTAACCGGCAGTCAGCGCCGCCTCCGTCTCAGCCCAACCCGAGCGCTCGGTCTCAAACTCAGCCAGGAGCCTGGTTTCGTCATCCTTCGCTTGCTTCAGGGCCGCCTTGTGAAGTTCCGCCTGGTCCTTCAGTTCCTTGGTCAGGCGGTCGCGCTCCTGGGCTGCCCTATTGCACTCATCCTCCTTGACACGCAGCGTGGTGTTGACTTCGCCTAGTTGCTGCTGCAAGGCGGCGTTGGCTTCTGCAAGGACAAGAAAGAAGAGATATCAACAATCAAGAAGGAAGAAAAGTAATTGTCAGGAGATCCGGCCTGACTGCTCAGCAGTCGGCCCGTATCTCAGGGACTACACCCCGCGGGTGTGCTGACGCGCCCCCGCAAAGAGAGAAGATGGAATGCTTACTTCGGCTTTCCGTCAAGTCAGCTGTCCATTGGCCCAGCTCCCGGATATGGGCAGTGAAGGTGGCCGTGCAGACGTTGTGGTAGTCTTGCAACAAATGCAATAGAAAGAGAAATAAGTCAGAACTCAGAACCCACTATGAAGTTCCAAACCGCCTGCTCAGCAGCCGGCCCAGAACTCGGGGGCTACAACTAGTGGGTACGCTGGCGTGCCCCCACGGAAGATTGCAAGAAACAAAAACAAGAATCAAAAGCAAGAAGCAAGTGACGTACCCGAACGGTGGCTCACGTCTTCACAAATGCCTCCATGCATTGCTGAAGGGCGGTGGCCTCGGCCTTGAAGTCGGCCTGGACATCCTGCGCCGCCTTGATCAAGGCGCTCGTCCTGCCCCCGTGCACCCACTCCATCGACGCTGCACTGGTGGCTTCGGCGTCTGGGGCCGAAGAGCTCAAGGCTCCGACCTATTGAGGCCGCGGCGTCAAAGTCGCCTTCGCCACCCGCCGACTCGCCGGAGTGCGAGCCATGGAAGTTGCCCCCACCACCAGCTCGCCACAAACTGGAGGCGCCAACGGCACGTTAGGCCGACTGCCTTGGGCCTTGGCAGCCGGCGTCTGCTGGGGCGCCTCTGTCCTGGCGACGACGGCCTCGCCGCCCTCCCTCTCCAAGACCGGCTGGTCATTGCTGACACCTCCGGTCGGCACCAGGACCCCTGTCGCTGGCGGCATGGAGCGCAGCGGAATGACCAGCTGTGGAGCCTGGGCACCTATAGCTGCTCCCGCTTGTGCCTTGGCAGCCGCGTCCGCCTCGGCCTTGGTCGCCTCCTCCTCCTGGGCCATGGTCGCGGCGTCGGCCGGAGCCTTGGCCGCCGCGTCCGCCTCCTCCTGTGCCGCCCCCTGGCTGCTTCCGCCTTCACCCGCTCTGCCCTCTCCTTCTCCTCACGCACCTCCTGTGCGTTCTTCTCCATCGCCTCCCAGAGGTAGGCGACAGGGTCGATGCGGCAGGTGTTGGAGGAGCCCTCCATTCCCCCAACGATGGAGGCAGAGGCCGACCGCTCAAGAGAGAGCGGGGCTCTGTTTCACACAAGACAAGAAGAATTTCAGAAGAAGTCTGCAAAAGAGAGATACAAAAAGATAAAGGAAGAAGCCCTTACGCGGACACCGTTGGCGGCTGCTTCGGTGCCTTCCGGAACCGGGGTGCTTTCGCGATGGCCTCCTCTCGCTTGGTCGCCGCGGCCGAGCCCCGGGGCTTCTTCGGTCGGCCGCCTGGCAGCTGCGTGCCGGCTCGACGCTTCGGTACGTCGCCTGGTGCGGGGAGGGGGGCGCCGCTGTAGAGCTCGCCCCCGCCCAGTTGGCAGCCGACTGGCGGTGCGGATCGACCTCCTCCCCGTCGTCGTTTAGCCACATCTCAATGCCGCCTTCTCCACCGGAGCCACCTGCCCCATCACGACCGCCTGTGGCATCATCTTCCAAGGCGGCCACTCCAAAGTCGGGGTCATCCGCGTCGCTCACCGCCCGGTCCTGCAGGTACCCTCGGCCTTGCGCCAAGCCGTCGGCTGCCGGCTGGGTCATGAGGAGCTGCGACACGTCCGACTGATCAGTCGGCAAAATAGAACTCGGCAAAGAGGGAAGGACTAAGAAAGAAAGGAAGGTTGAGAACTTACGGCAGGAGGCGGATGTGCGCGGGAGTACGGTGGTTTGCCGAACTGCCACTCCGACTCCGAGAGCTTGCAGTTCGCAATTTCATTCACCAAGCAGGCCACCTCCGCGGCTGGCATCTCCTGGGTGGACAGCCGGCACGGGTCTCTGTGCCCATGTAACGCCCCAAGACCGATGCTCCAGATGCCTTCCTTGTTTTGGGAGTCAGTTGTGTTATTTATTTATTTGTTGCATCTCATCTCATAGCATCATGCGCATTGCATTTGCATGTTTTCATAAAGCTTGCATCCGTTCGTAGTTGCCGTGTCCCCTGCCTTCGTTGACGGTTCCGAGTCCCTCGGGTTTTCGCTTCCCTCTTGACCATGACCGCATAACCCCCTTTGCGTGCGTGTCCCACTTCCCCGAACTCGATCCGGGCGGTCGTGATCGTTGGATTCAGATCATCCCCAAACATCTATAAAATATCTCCGTTTTCATCTTTGGACTTCCTACCTATTTATTTTCTCAGCCGTCCGGTTATGATCGTAGGGCCGACATATCCCCGAACCAAAATCCATCTACTATAAATAATGATCCAACCCTAAATTTGAGGAGAGATGTCCCATCGTTCCCTCACCCGCCGCCGCCACTCTCCCGCATCCACCTCGGGATCCTCCCAGATCCGATCGAGCCAACTACCTGCAACCATCTCCCTCCTCGATTTCATCCTCGACCCCATCCCCTCGGCACCACCAGCGCCTCCACGGCCGCCCAATGACCTCCTCCTTCCTCTGGCCGTAGCCAGCCGCCTCTCGCAGCACCAGCAGCTCGCCGGAGCCAGCAGATGAGCTCCTCCGCCATGGACGTCAGGTCCCAAGGCCGTGCCTCTCCTCCTCCACACCCTGTTTCCCCTGGTTCTCTCTCTAATCCCCGTGCCGTCGTCGTCCTGTAGGAACTAGCCCGCCATGGAGTTTGTCAGCCGCCTCCGCCACTTCTGCACCCGGATCCGCACCACGCCGCCTGCTCCGCCGCGGATCTGGACGCACTGCGCCCTCGGGTCCCCGCCGGACTGCGTCTAGCCGCGCCTCCGCCCGTCTTCTTGATGGCGAGCACTGCTGCTGTCTTGCTCGCCTGTGCCAAGTCCATCTTTGAACCTAGCCGCCGCCCTAAAGCTTCTCCGCTGCTGAGCCAAGTCCCTCTGCTCGATCCGCCAAGACCGACGTTGCCGTCCTGTGCCTCGCCCGTGCGCCGGCGTCTTCTGCTTCGCCCTCCTTGCTGTCCCCAGCGCCGTCACGCACCTGCTTCCTCTGCTTCGAGGACGAGGCCAGCGTCAAGTCCCGCTCGATTCCCCCCTGCGCTGACCCGTTCCAATGCCAGCGTGGACAAGCGCCAAGGCCCAGCGCCACATCCAGCCTCCCTCTCCACCGACTGGGCCTCAGCCCATGGTGAGCCACCGTTGCGCCCCCCTTCCACTGTTGGCCCAAGTGCAGATTTGGCCCGCGTGTGTTTTTTTTCAGTGTCTGCGAATTTGTTCATTTATCCAGAGAGTGCAGTTTTACAGAAAAACCCCTAGTGTTCATGCATCTAATAACTAATTAACCATGCATCATATGTAAATAATTTATATATGTAAAATGCTCAAAATTTCATCTAGTTTCATAATATGCTGCTCTCATCCATGTTTAAAATGTTTAAAATGTTTTTTGCATTTATTTTGCTAAATGGCATGCTAAAATGATTTATTTCATAACTAAATAACCGTAGATCCTTTTTAAATAAATTATATATGTAAATGGGGTAGGAAAATGCCTAGTTTAACATGGTGCACTTCATTTTTCTATTTAACAAAATTAAAATTGTGTTTAGGGCAGAGCAGTAGCAAATTCGAAATATGGACATGAGGATTTTCCGGAATTGTTGTTTGTTGTTCTGGCCTCATTTAAACTTGCCTAGATGTGTTGTTTTATTATGATTCACCTCTTGCCATGGTTAACAACATTTAAAATTGTTGTGTACTTAAACGAGTGCGAACTAAATAACTCGAATGTGGTGTTTCGTCAATATGCAACTCGTTGCATATTGAGCTCCACTTAATTTGTAGTATTGTTTGTGCACTTTGCCATGCCATGCCTCATTAAACCGGACATGCATCATACTTGACTGTGCATTATGCCAGCATCATACTTGACTGTGCATTATGCCATGTGAATGTGATGGTTGTTTACCATGTTGTTTGTTTCTTTCTGGTGTTCCTTCTTCTTGATAGTTCCGGTTATGTTGCGATTGTGAGGATTCGTTCGACTTCATCGGTTTGTCTTGTTCATGGACTCGTTCGTCTTCCTTGCGGGATTTCAGGCAAGATGACCATACCCTCAAAATCACTTCTATCTTTGCTTGCTAGTTGTTTACTCTATTGCTATGCCGCGCTACCTACCACTTGCTATATCATGCCTCCCATATTGCCATGTCAAGCCTCTAACCCACCTTTCCTAGCAAACCGTTGTTTGGCTATGTTACCGCTTTTGCTCAGCCCCTCTTATAGCGTTGCTCGTTGCAAGCGAAGATGAAGTTGTTCCTTGTTGGAACATGGATATGTTGGGATATCACAATATCTCTTATTTAATTAATGCATCTATATACTTGGTAAAGGGTGGAAGGCTCGGCCTTATGCCTGGTGTTTTGTTCCACTCTTGTCGCCTTAGTTTCCGTCATACCGGTGTTATGTTCCTTGATTTTGCGTTCCTTACGCGGTTGGGTGTTACAGGAACCCCTTGACAGTTCACTTTGAATAAAACTCCTCCACCAAGGACCAACCTTGGTTTTACCATTTGCCTCACCACCACCTACTTTTCCCTTGGGAGTCGCGCTCTCGAGGGTCATCTTTATTTTAACCCCCCTGGGCCAATGCTTCTCTAAGCGTTGGTCCGAACTAGAGTCCTTTGCAGTGCCACCTCGGGGAAACTTGAGGGCTGGTTTTAGTTGTACGGAGTGCTCATCCGGTGTTGCCCTGAGAACGAGATATGTGCAGCTCCTATCGGGATTGTCGGCACATCGGGCGGTCTTGCTGGTCTTGTTTTACCATTGTCGAAACGTCTTGTAACCGGGATTCCGAGCCTGATCGGGTCTTCCCGGGCGAAGGAATATCCTTCGTTGACCGTGAGAGCTTGTGATGGGCTAAGTTGGGACACCCCTGCAGGGTATAAACTTTCGAGAGCCGTGCCCGCGGTTATGTGGCAGATGGGAATTTGTTAATGTCCGGTTGTAGAGAACTTGACACTTAACTTAACTAAAATACATCAACCGCGTGTGTAGCCGTGATGGTCTCTTTTCGGCGGAGTCCGGGAGGTGAACACGGTCTTGTGTTATGCTTGTGCGTAAGTAGTTTCAGGATCACTTCTTGATCACTTCTAGCTTACGTCCGTTTGCGTTGCTTCTCTTCTCGCTCTCATTTGCGTATGTTAGCCACCATATATGCTTAGTGCTTGCTGCAGATCCACCTCATTACCTTATCCTACCCATAAGCTTAAATAGTCTTGATCTCGCGGGTTGTGAGACTGCTGAGTCCTCGTGACTTACAGATACTACCAAAACAGTTGCAGGTGCCGATGATACCAGCGCAGGTGACGCAACCGAACTCAAGTGGGTTTTCGACGAGGTCCTTGGCCGTTACTATGTTTCGTTTCCAGTTGATCAGTAGTGGAGCCCAGTTGGGACGATCGGGGATCTAGCATTTGGGGTTGTCTTCTTCTATTTTGGTTCCATAGTCGGACCTTGTGTGTACTCTGAATGATGTATGTTTAATTAATGTATTGTGTGAAGTGGCGATTGTAAGCCAACTCTTTATCCCATTCTTGTTCATTACATTGGATTGTGTGAAGATGACCCTTCTTGCGCCAAAACCACCATGCGGTTATGCCTCCGAGTCGTGCCTCGACACGTGGGAGATATAGCCGCGTCGTGGGTGTTACAGCCCACTCATCTTACTGATCAGATGAGGCCGGCCCTGAAGAGGGAGAATCCGGCGGACCACAAAGGCAGTCAGCAGGTCGGAGCCCTTGAGGCCCTCCGAGTTCGTCATCTCCTTCAGCCTGGCAACGGCCGCGGTGGAGGCGGCCGACAGATGCTTCATCTTGAAGGACCAGTTGGTGCACGGCTCGGCAGGTGGGCCGGCCTCGTAGGCCGGCAGGTGGACGAAGTCCAGCTCCGGGATGACATTCTTAACGTAGAAATACGACTTCTGCCAGAGCTTGACCCATTGCATCAGGGTGATTGTTGGGAAGAGGTTCCCAGCTCCCGGCCGCTTCACCGCGACGAAGGCGCTGCACTGAACCGGTTCATCTTTGGCGGCAATGCCGAGCTTTGTGTAGAAGAGTTCTCCCCACAACTCGAGTGTGGGGAGAACACCGAGGTAGCCTTCACACAGTGTGATGAAGGCCGACAGTAGCACCACCGTGTTCGGTGTGAGGTGGTGTGGCTGCATATGGTAGAACTGGAGGAAGGAACGGAGGAAGCCGCTCGCCGGCAGGCTGAAGCCTCAGAGGAAGTGAGAGTGGAAGACGGCGCACTCACCCTCCTCCGGCGCCGGCAAGATCTCCTTCTCCGGCGGGACGCGCGTCCGGACGTAGCGCTCGCCAGGCAGGCGCCGCGTGTTGCGGAGGAAAGAGACGTGGTCCTCGATGACGTTGGGGCCAACCCAATTGCCGGCTCGCTCTCGCGCCATGAAGCTCAAGCCCGAAGCAACGGCAGAGCGATGAGGCTGGGTTCGGTGAGGGCGGGCCGCGGCAGCACTTCGGCAAGATTGCGGGAGTGCGGCGGCGGCGGATGACGAGGAAAGCAAGAGGAGGAGCAAGGGCGGGGAGGGCGCGCGTGCTAATGACGCCCCCCTCCTCCCATACTTATAGCCCTGGGTTGCGAAGCCGAGGGGGCGGGGCGTGGGGATCGTGGGATTAACTGTGCCCACGACCCCACGACCCCGCATTAACCGCGCCATAACGGCACGGAGTAAAAACGCCACGGAATCCCAACCGTTCGCCTCGGCCGCCGTGGAGGCACGCGCGTGCAGAGGCCCGGTGGAGGTGGGCCCGGGCCTGCAGTGTTGCCCCCATCGCGCGCGTGGGTTGGCAGGTGGCCTGGCCGGCTGGCGACACGTGGCTTGCAACCGACGGGCGGCAAGACGGGTGCTAGGTTGGCGCGCCACCCAGCTCCCGCCAAGGCATTTCAAAAATCACCGGGCGGCCTGCCTGGTTGAATCCGACTTCCAACGGTCGGTGCGTCGGAAGATGGACAGAGCAAGAGTAAATGAAGGACTCAGAGTAGGTAGCTGCTGAGGCTCCTTCCTTTCTGCAGCTGCGGAGCCTCATCAGCTTCGGGGACTACTGTCGGAGTAATTGGCCACGGGTAGCCTCATCGTACCCCCATGGCCCTTCAAGACATCGGGGTCGGCTGCACCCCTGAAGAATCAAAGACCAAAGCGCCGCCCTCTCGCAGCCGGCTGGTCACAGTGGCCGGCTGCTAGAGGACGGCAAGGCTCAGCAGGCGACCGTAAGGTGGGCCGACTCCTAGCAGGCGGCCTCTAGAGAGGCCGGCTTCTGGCAGGTGGCCCCAAGCGCCCTCAGATTCTACACCCACATAAATACGATGAGACGGGGCGTGGCTACAGCACGCCCTACCACCCCCGAATCCAGGGCCAAGCATGGCCACAGTGCGCCGCACCTGACGGGGACCTCCTGTTCGGCGCGGCACTGTTGCCATTTCCCCATGACATCACCCATGGCAGAGGAGGCCATGCCTCCACTATGGGCTGTCGGTACGGCCCACAGGCGGTGGGCCTTACCTACCAGAGAGAGGCCAAAAGGCGGCGAGCCTGGGCCAGTCGGCATGAGGGGAGGCCGCCTCCTACCAGCCAGCCCTCCCCCTCCCTCAAAGTCCGTGCGCCATTAATCGGAAGAGATGGGGAATGGCTACAGTGATCGCCCGCCAGGTGGCGGCACTGTAGCCACATCTCCCCCGACAAAGCATGCATCATTACCATCATCGCTACAGTGTTGAGCAGCCGGCCAGACCAGCAAGCGGCGGGCGCAGCCTATAGGTCAAGTACGAGACAGACGGCGGGACCCACCAGGCGGCGGGCGCCATCATTCAGCGGAGAAGCCGGCGACCAGAGACACTGACAGCCGGGTCCTACACCCGGCCGGATTACCTTTGTACCCCTGGAGGGTAGGCCTATATAAACCCCCAGTGCACCCATGCAAAGGGTTCAGATCCTAGTTCCTTCACACACACACATATAGAGAGAGGAAGTTAGGGCTAGCCTGGTTCTTCTTCCACCACTAGAGAAACAGCTCTAGGAGCAACCTTGTAGTCACTCTTGTTGCCTTAGTGACCATGCGGAGACCCCGCAGAGCAGGACTAGGGGTGTTATCTCCTAGGAGAGCCCCGAACCTGGGTAAGATTCGCCGGCGTGCATGTCTTCGCCTCATCCCGTTTCCTGGCACCAGCGACGTCTTATTAGCCCCCTCCATGATAAGCCATCCTTTGGCATATGTCACACGACACCCCCGACACCTTTAGTACCCCAGAATTGCTCACATGCAGTTGCAGCCCATCAGGTAGCAAGGGCTTGCGTTGCCTCTTGGAGACCAAGACCGTTAAGAAGACCTTCAGGTAGGTCATCGAGAATTACTAAGTTAGTACCGAAGATCAACACCTCGGTTGTCGGCAAGCCAAGACCCAGCAAGCTACTTGGCGGAAAGCTCTCCCTCTCGCCATTCGGCTGCTGCACCTCATCGACCAGCTGATGGTTTGTCAAGGTGAGGTGCCGAGCGGGCAGGTGGCCTGAGGGGAGTCAATAGGACGTGTGTCAGCACCTCGCATGCAGATCAAATTTTTTGACACCCGTCTAGTGGATGTGTCAAGATGATTGGTTCATCCATGTTGGCGGCACAGAAAGAGAGACAGCTTTTGCCGAAGGATGACCACCAGCTCATGGTGCATTAAATGCCCTTATCCTACTCTGACAGGATTAGGATGGATAGCATCAAGACTATTATTCACATACTTGTAATGACCATGTTGCCAGCGTGGTGACCCCTTTTTCGCCTATAAAAGAAGGCCCATGGCTACCTTGGCATGGGCCGAGAGCCCGCTCATGCTTATACGGTAGTTGCACCTTGCTCATGTATTTTCTGGCAAGCTGTACTTTTAACTTGAGCCCCAAGAAAAACAACCCAAACACAAGAGTAGGGTTTTACGCCTCGCCGGCGGCCCGCACATGAGAAATCCCCGTGTTTGAACTGCTGGATTTGCTCTCTATGCTACTCGATAACTCCAGGAAAATTAAAATGGTATCCTCATCGATACCATAGATCATCGTACTCCAACATCTTTGGTGTGCCAGGCAAGGGAGGTCGCTTGTGCGGATCCACTCTAGCAGTTCTCGTGCAAGTTTTGCCATCTTCTTCATTTATGGCGCCGAAGAAGAAGAGCACGGTGGTGGGTGCATCGTAGGACTCCAAGCTGCCGCTCTAGATGCCCCCGGCAGGCGAGACCGACGGCTAGCGCCACTACTGCAGGATGCTGCTAACGCCACACTACGATCGGAGACCCTTCGACGAAACTTGTGCGATGCAATAATCGCAAACCGTGGTGCAAAAGAACCATCAAAAAGGTGCAAAATGTTTGCGATGGAGGATGTATGAAACACGGTTCAGATTTTAGTTGCGTGTGCGATGCACGGCATACGGTTTAGTTCAATTAACTATTTGCGATGAGGAGGAACAAAAGAAACGGGCAGGCAGATGGAGGTGTGTGTGCGATATACAACATACAATTCACACGGATGAACTGTTTGCGATTAGGCAACACAAAAGAAACGGTTAGCCAGATCAAGGTGTGTGCGATATAAGGCATGCGGTTCACTCGGATGAACTGTTTGCATTGAGAAAAGAGAACAGAAATGGTCCAATATATCAAGATGTGCGTGATACGCGGCAAACAGGTCTGTAATGAGAAATGTGAGCGAAGACCGATAATAACACAGACGATTGCTTCTAATAAGACGTATGTGATATGCTCTCTCTACACAACATCTATTGGCCATTGGGGGATGGGCGGTCATCCGGATACACCATAAGGATGCGAAGAGGCATCCTATGTCAACAAAGACTAGTTGTTCCACCAGAAGCTCATGTAAGAGAATTCTCAAGTTAAGTGTGCTCAAGTTGGAGCAGCCATCAGATGGGTGATTGGATGGGAAATTGTGTTGATGTTAAATTAACTGATAGGATAGGTCATATCTGTCAGATTAAATGACTGATATGACCTAGCCCATCAGTTAAATTAACCTCGAGGTCCTTGTTTTTTAACACATGTTAAAGAAGGTCTACTGCATTACTTTTTGACAATGTGCGATACGTGGCATACAGTTGATCCATCTGACCTATTTGTGATGAAATAAGCCATGTGTGTTGTGAGCAAACACTTCGTAGTATTCAACCGTTTGCGATTGATGAATTCATCTGATCATCATCTACTTCTTGTGCTAGGTCGATGTTCCTTCTATGCTAAGTTTCCATTAATTGATAGCGTTTTATGAACACACCACCATTTCCAGCCATTTCCTTACCTGTTTCCCGCCACCCAACGATATTACGCATAAACCTAGGCGGCAGGCGAAGCACGGAGGCGACAAGCGCAGCCTGTAGCACACCCACCTTTTCCAAGCATGCCAACCCACCAAAGCGCCGCCTCTGCCATCAACCTCGTCGACGAGGAAAACGAGCAGGCGCCAGGGCCGGTCGAGGCCGAGGCGCTCCCCGGCAACGCGATGGACGACGCCGTGATGCGCGTCATCGCCAGGGTTGAGCAGTCCTTTGGCACATGGCGCTTGAGCGCCGCGGATCAAGATAGGCATGTCAGCGCCGAAAGGCTGTAGCTCACCGCACAACATGATCGATGGCGTGCCGCAGAGCAAGCTAGGCTTGTCCACGCCGGTAGGCTGCGGCTCGCTGCACGGAGAGACCATTGCAGCTAGGTAGAGCGAGAGGCGCGACGCGCCGCAGAACAAGAGCTGATCCATCGGCACTTGCCTGCTGTCGACACGGCGTCGCAGCTGGGTACACGTCCCGTCAGTACCCCCATTCCTCGCCAGGAGTGGGCAGAGGCCCTCTGCGCCGTACTTGCACCAGAGGCCAGCCGTGTTGTACTTGCACCGGATGCCCGCCGCGCCGTTCACATGGGTCGCACCGTTCGCCTTGTCCGCGGCCCGCTCGATGCCAACGCGCTGGTCGGTAGGCTCGACTGCCTCCTTGGCCCAGGTCTCCACCTGGGCGCAGTAGGGGAACATGGCCGTCGCATCCTCGAGCTGGTGATCCCCAATGAAATAGCCAACTTGGAGCTCGAGATCACGCAGCAGATGTACCAAGAGTGTGTCGACCGCTTGGACGAACGCCCCCACGTGTTCAGGCAGAGCGAAGAGCTACCGTAGGCAAGGGCTGCTGGTCATGGTCTCATGGACGCATTTTATTTTGTTGAGTCGTTTCGATGTGGATAGCTATGTATTCACAGCAATCATAATAATGCTATATTTATTCCTCTGTTTCAATGTGTGTACTCTGTTTCCCGTTCTCATAAGTTCTGTTTCAATGTGTGTATATACGCTTTCCATTCTGTATATGTGGATGATAACAACAAGATTCAAATTACTATACAAAAACAGATAAAAAATGGAATTAATAATATATATATATATATATATTAATTGTTCATTAATTCATAACAATATATATATATAATATCATCACATATACGTGATGATACTTAACTACTAGGTACAATGCATAAAATTGAAAACGAACAATACTAGAACTATTAATCCCTCCGGGGGCCGGTATTCCGGCAGCCCCTCGCCAGCAGCTCCATGGTGCACGGCGTCTTCCCAGTGCGGAGGCAGTACTCCGCCTCCTCCGCCTCGCAGCGCTTGACGTACTGATCTACCTCTTGCTAGCGGACGAGCGCGAACGATCTTGCCATTTCGTTGGGCGCCCGCCGGAGCTCCACGTCGGTGGCACGCTGGAGCTTATCGGACACCTCCACGCAGCGATGAGGCGCCTAGTGCCTTTGACCTTCCTCGCGAAGTACCCGTCATTGTACACCTCATCCGCATGATGATGCGCCTGCCCCCAAAGCTCCGCCACCTCCTTTTTCCAGGCAGCATCACGAGCTTCACAAGCCGCCTGGTACCTGGCTTCCTCCTCCGCCATCTCCATCTTGAACGCCACTTGCCTCGCTTTCTCAATCGGTGGCAGCGACTTCCACGGACAAAGATTTTACTGGCCCCAAAACCAATCCAAAGTTGGGGGGTCCGGCGCAACCTCGTCTGGCGCCGCTTAAGGGTCATTATCGCAGCAATTCGAGTGAGCATCCTCGTGGGGTGGCGACTCCTCGTCAGCGCATGGGCAGACCAGCGGCGCCATGGCAGAGATTTGAGAGAGAGGGCGAGCAAGGGGAGGATGTATATGAGAATGCAGGCGGGACAATGTGAGCAAGGTAGTATTTATTGGCGGTTGGAATCTAGATCGACAGGAACAGTACACACACCGGTCGCCGGAATTTACGAGTACTGTAGTTTGAATTACACACGATTCCCGCAGGAAAATCCGTGTGTGAACATAATAGCTGACGGTTTCCAATACAGAACCGTGTCTGATTAATGATCCCTGCCAATCACCTACCAAACACGAGCCGCGAGATAGAGTTCCAATCGTGTGGGAGCCGGTTGTCTTGCTAGATCTTTACATTTACTTTTTTGAACACCAGATATTTACATCCTCTGGTGATTTTTTAACTCGCACACAAGTACACAAAAATTAGACTTTTCAAACCGTTATGGTTAGCCATTGCATGTAGATGTAGTTCAAATTTGAATTACGGTCATTAAATGGCTAGAAAATCACTTAAATGTCTTTAAAAGGTCAAATGACCCCTGAATTTTTCCAAATTTTCACATGACAGTTGTATTAGTGCATGTTAAACGTAGAAAAAAATTTGAAGGCCGTAAGGGGAAGCTATCTCCCGTTCGTCATCAAACATGCATTGTTCCCTCTCGGAACCACGAACCTTCTAGTGAGTTGCTCCGGTTAGTGAGGGGGGTGTGTCCAAACTTTCGTCAAACAGGCCAATTTTTTTACCACATCATGTTGGTGGCGTGACATTACATCAAGCAAGGTTTCATGTTTTCCTCATCATTTTTTAAATTTTTAGAATTAAAATTCCATGGCACTCCATGCATGTGCCCATGCCGCGAGACTAATATGTTTGAAAATTCCTTCTATTTTACTGCACATGGCATTAACTCGCACACAACTACACAAATATGATTTTTTTTCAAACCATTATGGTTAGCCGTTGCATGTAGATCTAATTCAAATTGGAATTACGGTCATTAAATGGCTAGAAAATCACTTAAATGTCTTTAAAAGGTCAAATGACCGCTAGAATTTTCCAAATTTTCACAGTATAGTTGTAGTAGTGCACTGTAAACGTAGAGAAAATTTGAAGGCCGTAAGAGGAAGCAATCTCCTGTTCTTCATCAAACATTCATTGCTCCCTCTCGGAACCACGAGCCTTCTAGTGAGCTGCTCTGGTCTGTGAGGGGTGTGTGTCCAAACTTTCGTCAAACATGCCATTTTTTTACCACATCATCTTGGTGGCATGACATTACATCAACCAAGGTTTCATGTTTTTCTGATCAATTTCTAATTTTTTGGAATTAAAATGCCATGGCACTCCATGCATACATATGCATGTGTCCATGTCGTGAGACCAATATGTTTGAAAATTCCTTCTAATTTACTACACATGGAATTAACTCGCACACAAGTACCCAAATATGATTTTTCAAACTGTTATGGTTAGTTGTTGCATGTAGTTGTAGTTCAAATTTTAATTACGGTCATTAAATGGCTAGAAAATCACTTAAATGTCTTTAAAAGGTCCAATGACCCCTGAAATTTTCCAATTTTTCACATGACAATTGTATTAGGGCATGTTAAACGTGGAAAAAAAATTAAAGGCCATAGGAGGAAGCTATCTCCCGTTCGTCATCAAACATGCATTGTTCCCTCTCGGAACCACGAACCTTCTATGAGTTGCTCCGATTAGTGAGGGGGTGTCCAGAATTTCGTCAAAAAGGACAATTTTTTTACCACATCATCTTGGTGGCATGATAACCCACAAGTATAGGGGATCAATTGTAGCCTCTTTCGATAAGTAAGAGTGTCGAACCCAACGAGGAGCTAAAGGTAGAACAAATATTCCCTCAAGTTCTATCGACCACCAATACAACTCTACGCACGCTTGACGTTCGCTTTACCTAGAACATGTATGAAACTAGAAGTACTTTGTAGGTATAACGGGATAGGTTTGCAAGAATATAAAGAGCACGTAAATAAAAACTAGGGGCTGTTTAGATAAAGAAGCAATAAAGTTAGTATAGAGAGTGTGGAAAAGTGGTGGTACGAGTTGCAAAATTGTCCCTAAGCAATTGACTAGTTTACTAGACCGATAGCAAGTTTTATGTGGGAGAGGCCACTGCTAGCATGTCATCCCTGACTTGGAATTCTATGCACTTATGATTGGAACTATTAGCAAGCATCCGCAACTACTAACGTTCATTAAGGTAAAACCCAACCATGGCATCAAGATATATTGGTCCCCCTTCAATCCCGTATGCATCAATTTCTATGTTAGGTTCAAGCTTTTGTCACTCTTGCCCTCCAATACATAGTCCTATCAACATACAACTAACACTATGGTGTGATCCACATGCGCGCTCATATGATGGGCACCAAAGGACAGCAACATAACTACAAGCAAATTAAACCAATCATAGCAATTCACCAATTACCGATAGGACAACAAAAATCTACTCAGACTCATAGGATGGCAACACATCATTGGATAATAATATGAAGCATAAAGCACCATGTTCAAGTAGAGGGTACATCGGATTGCGGGAGAGTGGACTATTGTAGATAGGGGGGAAGGTGATGAAGATGACGGAAGTGTTGGTGTAGATGATGGCCCCAGCGGCGTTCCAGCGCCACCGGAAGAAAGGGGAAGGGAGCCCCCCCTTCTTCTTTGACCTTCCCTCTAGATGGCATAAGAGTTTCCCCTCTGGTCCTTGGCTTCCATGGCGGCGGAGGGGTGGGAGCCCCTCCTAGATTGGATCTTTCTCTCTCTGTTTCCTTCTGCTTCTGCGCTTTTTGACTCTGCCCTTTCACCGTTTCTTAAATTCCCGGAGATCCGTAACTCCGATTGGGTTGAAAATTGGACCCGATTTTTATCCGGATATTGGCTTTCTTGCGGCGAAAGAAGGGCACCAACCGCCTTACAGGGTGGCCATGAGGGTCACGGGCGCGCCCACCCCCCTGGGGCGCCCCCTGCCTCGTGACCCCCTCGGGCATTGTCTCGCGTTGATTCTTCTTCCCAAAAATCACATATATTCCAAAAATATTCTCCGTAAGTTTTTATCCCGTTTGGACTCCGTTTGATATGGATTTTCTGCGAAACAAAAACATGCAACAAACAGGAACTAGCACTGGGCACTGGATCAATATGTTAGTCCCAAAAATAGTATAAAAAGTTGCCAAAAGTATATGAAAGTTGTATAATATTGGCATGGAACAATAAAAAATTATAGATACGACGGAGACGTATCATGGCATGACATTACATCAAGCAAGGGTTCATGTTTTTCTGATCATTTTTTATTTTTTGGAATTAAAATGCCATGACAATCCATGCAAGTGCCCATGCCGTGAGACCAATATGTTTGAAAATTCCTTTTAATTTACTACACATGGAATTAACTCGCACACAAGTACACAAATATGATTTTTCAAACCGTTATGGTTAACCGTTGCATGTAGATGTAGTTCAAATTTAAATTACGGTCATTAAATGGCTACAAAATCCCTTAAATGTCTTTAAAAGGTCAAATGACCCCTGAAATTTTCCAAATTTTCACATGACAGGTGTATTAGTGCACGTTTAACGTAGAAAAAAAATTGATGGCCGTAACAGGAAGCTATCGCCCGTTCGTCATCAAACATGCATTGTTCCCTCTCGGAACCACGAACTTTCTAGTGAGTTACTCCGGTTAGTGAGGGTGTGTGTCCAAACTTTCGTCAAACAGGCCAATTTTTTTACCACATCATCTTGGTGGCATGACATTACATCAAGCAAGGTTTCATGTTTTTCTGATATTTTTTAATTTTTTGGAATTAAAATGCCATGTCACTCCATGAATACATATGCATGTGTCCATGTCGTGAGACAAATATGTTTGAAAATTCCTTCTAATTTACTGCACATGGAATTAACTCGCACACAAGTACACAAATACAATTTTTCCAACCGTTATGGTTAGGCGTTCCATGTAGATGTAGTTCAAATTTGAATTACGGTCATTAAATGGCTAGAAAATCACTTAAATGTGTTTAAAAGGTCAAATGACCCATAGAATTTTCCAAATTTTCACATTACAGCTGTAGTAGTGCACGTTAAACGTAGAAAAAATTTGAAGGCCGTAAGAGGAAGCTATCTCGCGTTCATCATCAAACATGCATTGTTCCCTCTCGGAACCACGAGCCTTCTAGTGAGTTGCTCCAGTTTGTGAGGGTGTGTGTCCAAACTTTCGTCAAACATGCGAATTTCTTTACCACATCATCTTGGTGGCATGACATTACATCAACCAAGGTTTCATGTGTTTATAATATTCTTTTATTTTTTTGGAATTTAAATGCCATGGCACTCCATGCATACATATGCATGTGTCCATGTCATGAGACAAATATGTTTAAAAATTGCTTTCAATTTACTGCACATGGAATTAACTCGCACACAAGTACACAAATATGATTTTTCAAACTGTTATGGTTAGCTGTTGCATGTAGATGTAGTTCAAATTTGAATTACGATCATTAAATTGCTAGAAAATCACTTAAATGTCTTCAAAAGGTCAAATGACCCCTTGAATTTTCCCAATTTTCACAAGACAGTTGTATTAGTACTACAAAATTTCTCGTTCATTTAAAACACCTTCCGTTGCCACTTTACTCCAAATTCGTCTTTTATAGCTAATAAAACAGATCTACAACATCACACATAGTTGTTTTCTAGGAACCGTTTACGAGGAAAATATCTGGGTCTATTTAAGTCTCCCTCCTTAAGTTTCGTCGGCTCATCTGCTCCAGTGCCGGCAACCCCGGAATCCATAAATCTCGATCCCCATTCCCGCACCCCCTTCTTGCAAAGATGACGCCGTGGAAACGCTTCGTGAAGGCCCGTACAATGGCCGCGTGCCCCCCCCAAGTGCCGCTGCCTGCGCCAAGAGCGCGGCCGCCTACGCCGAGAGTGCCACCGCATACGCATTGAGAGCGGTTGCTTCCGCCGAGAGGGCATCTGCGGCAGCCGACAGGGCAGCTGCAGCAGCCGAGACGGCTGCAACTGCTGCTGCGACAGTGGCTGCAAAGCTGAGAGCACTCGAGCTGCCGTCCGTGCCGCCAATGTCGCCCTGGCCCGGATCGAGGCCATCCACACCAAGATCAAGTATGCACACGCCAAGATATTCCAAGCCACCTCGAAGTCCAGCATGCAACCCACACCCGAAAAGGCGGCGGTGGGCAAGGAGCACCTGCTTCCTGATGAGGTCGCCGAGCGGGAGCTGGAGATGCAGGAGGCGGCGGAGATCGAGGGCGCCGGGAGGAGGAGTTGTGCATGGCCGAGTTTGAGGTAGAGAAGAGTCTGTCCGTCGAGCAATCGGCCGTGGAGTACCAATGCGAGCTCTGGCGCAGCCACTTCTACGAGTACTACAACCTTGAGGGCGGCGCCGAGGACGAGGACGAGAACGCGGTCGACTTCAGCAGGGGGACGCGGAGTCCACCAACGGCGGCATGTCGCCAGGATAAGTCATCGACGTCTCATCTCACACCAGCGATGTATAGGTCGGCGCGGTGGCGGATTTGTTAAAATTATGCATACTTAGGCTTTGTTTTTAATGCTGGTCTTTTGTTAGAGAAATGTTTAGGTCAACTGGCTTTGTTTAATTACTAAAATTGCTCGATTCAGCAAGTGTGTCTGTGTGTTATACGCTCTTTTGTGTGCCCAAATTAGCAAGCGATGTTAAATTATGCAATGACCTACCCGGGGAAATTTCCTCCAAAATTTGAATTATCAAACTCATCCCATGCGCGTAAAGCAAAAGAATCGTTTGCAATGCACACTATCATTCAAAGTGAATGGTCCGGCGGCACCGCGCGCAAAGTTTCCCTCCACATTTCCAAAATTTTGGCCTACCACCAAAATATCTACCCCGTCCCCTTCCCCCTTCCCCACCCCCTTTTCTCCCCGACCACAAGTCACATTTCCCATGTTTCCTCCTTCCTTCCTTCCTTCCTTCCTAAGATATAGCTGCTTCCTCGCTCTCGCTGTCTCGCATCCTACCGCCGGGGTCGCCATGGTCTTCTTCAAACACCTCGCTAGCGGTTCCTCCTCCAGTGACGACTCCTTCACATCCCGGGTATGCCTCTCTTCTCACTCTCGGGCTATGACTTGGAATGAAGGGTTTTTACCCGGCGGTCAATTTGATTCATTTCTTCCTCTTGTAGCTCCCTAGAACCATCAGCTGCAACGAATGGAGCAGGGTGGTTGAAGATCTATCTGCTCGTTGTCACCATCAATCGCCATGCGTGAAGCTAGTTGCGTTTGAATCTGTGGACAGTGGGTGGAAGTTTCTGGCATGTGCAGGGAAGGTTAGACCCTCTTTAGATGTGATTCAGATACTGTCACGGTCCCAACCCATTCATACTACAACTTCAACCAAACGCATCCTATGAGAGTGTCACAATTTGTAACTAGTATCTAAAATTGTTGCCATCTCATCAGCGGTGCTATTAGAAAATTATTTGGCACTGCTTCAGCAGTTTGGGCAGCCAACTTTGGTCCATACATGTGAGCAGCCAAGAAGTAAAATACTAAATCTTTATGGCACGAAGGAACTGGGCATCGGAGCAACTAGGTGCTCCGGAGTCTGGGTCCCTGATTTTGTTCGCTGCATCAGCTCGCCAGTGCGGGGCACCGGTGCGAGATGTAGCAACAGTTGTCTTTTCACCAGTTTTGGCATACATAGTGGATGGCCTTAGTGCTATTAGTTCCATGTTACTAAATTTGTGCATGTACAAACTTGTTAGTATCAATTTGCTGTCATCCAAACACTGTCGCTATCTTGTTGCAGTTATATTTACCTTCCTCATAAAATGTTCAATTTGTTATTTATTGTACATGAGAAAGAACTTGTAGCGTTGTTGTAGTTAATTATAGCTTTTGATGTTCCATAATTTGGTTGTTTTCTCAGTAGCAATTAACTCATTTGAACATTATTATTTTTTAGAAGATATGTCATAACTAACATGTTTCTTCAGTTTTTCAAAATAAGCATTGGTGATTTTCTAAGTTGCTACGAATCCATTTCCCCTACAATTGTTACTGATCTAGTTTTAAATATTATAGGATGAATGGAAGTGTTCTTACTTGAAGTGGGTTGATCAAGAGTGGCCACAGTCTTTGAAGATGTGCCTAGCAAAGCTCTGGAGCATGTATGAGGAAGAGAACAGAGAAAGTGTTGTCAACGCTGAAGAATATTTGAAGATGCGGGATAAAAATAGGAAGGTGGAGAATGAGCTCAGATTTTTTAAATGAGACTTTGCTAAGATGGTGTTGGCGAAGGAGGAGGCACTTTCCCAGTTGGCCAGTGCAAAACAGGTTCTTACTAAACTGAAAGCAGAGGTGGATAAGACGAGCCTAGATGATCTCGATTAGGGTAATGAATATATTGTTCTTATGAAGTTGAAGTAGCTATATGTTGTACTGTGCTGTTTTCATGTAGCTATCGTACTGTGATGTTATAATATATTTATGTGCCTGATATGAAATTGGCAAACAACAGTTGGATATGAAATGTGAATTTGCGTAATACTAGAATTGTTAATTGTAAACTAATAAACCTGCTAAATGTGTCATGGAACTTTGCAAACGGTTCTAGCAGTAAAAGCGCTTGTGATGGATAGCCCAATGCCACACAGTTTTCTTCACAAAATCATGTGCGATGTAGTTGATAAAAGCAAAGAGCGAACCAAGGCAGAGCATGTGCGATAGTTACACCTTTCACACACGAGCCTACACATAAAACTGTGTGGGATGTACATACGAACGGAAATGTTTTCCCTGGATTGACTGTGTGGGATGTACATAAGAACGGAAATGTATTCCCTAGATTGACTGTGTGGGATGTACATAAGAACGGAAACGTATTCCTTGGATTGACTGTGTGTGATATACATACCTACGGAAATGTTTTTCTGGGATTCACCGTGTGGGATGTACATACCTACGGAAATGATTATGTTCTGATGCCTCGCCCAATCGCACATGAGCTCATTTGGTGTCCCAGGAAGGCCTATCCCCAACGATTTCTAGGTCGTGTGGGAAGGACCCCCCTATCGCCCACACTCACTAGGCGACGGTTCCAAATGCCATCGCGGAAAGGAGTTAAAAACCGTTTATATAGCACCAACGCCTACCAGCTCCACAACCGCACCCTTTCGCCAGAATGAGTCGAACTCATTCCACCGGAAGCCAAGACCAGTGCGTTGCTACATTGACAAGCGGCACTGTAGTCCACAAGGTCGCTACGGCTACATCCAAGGATGAAGTCGTGGGCTCCAAGAAGGACGGAGTTGCGGGACGTGCGCCGAGGCCGTCGCAATATGGAGATGACATGCGTCCCCTCGGCGACTTCAACGCTGGCCAACGGACATGGACGGATCATGTGCACCGTCCGCACGTTACAGATGGCATGCCGCCGCGCCATGCCACTGGTGAGCATCCACCATGGCAGCAGGACTGTGATGGAGCTCCTTCTGACACGCGCAGAAGTCAAGCCACATCTCAATCTTTGCGCCCAGTCATGCCCACGACGCCGGCAGAGGCGTAGGCTCAGGTGGAGCTGCTCCTAAAATTTCCTCCGTCCCCGGAGAACATGGATGGGTGGCGTGCCAACACCCGGAGCCTCGTTGGCTTTGCCAACAATGATGGCCCACATTTGATGGGGCCCTCTCAGTGGCAGCCAACGGCGCCAGTGCCGGGGGCTGGCGGGCGGACCGTGGGCACTACATCAATGGTGCAGTCCCCGCCCTGGCAAATACGGCAGAGCTAGTGCATTGACGCACATGACAGCATGTCAATGGCATCATCCGATCTGTGAGGCCGCCGAAATCGCCACATAGACGAACGCCGGGTCATCAATGACCAGCATGCTGAACATGCTCGAACCACCATCGAGTGACGTCGGGAACCCCACCGTCACTAAGACGCGGGAAAAGGGCCGATGGTGAACAGGCCTGCACCGGGGGTCCCTTGGTGCCTGCCCTGTGATGTGGTTGCCTAGCATTTTCCCATGAGCTATGGCAAGTTCTCTGGCCCCACTCTCGAAATTTTAAGCCTGGCTTGCCAGATAAATACGACGGCACGCTCAATCTGGCTGAGTTTCTTGGAATCTACACCATCATAGTGCAAGCTGCCGGTGGCAGCGACGACAAGATCCTTGCCTATTACTTTTCATTGGCACTCAACTACAACGTGAGATCTTGGCTGATGAACTTGTCAGAGGACTACATTTCTTCCTGGTCCGATATGTATCATGTGTTTGTTGGGACTTATATCGGGGGCCATGAGCCTCCGGGAAGAGCGACCTCCACTTGATCCCATAGAAGGATGGGGAGCCCCTTCGGAAGTTCGTCTAGAGGTTCAGCCATGTGCACCACAACATCCCCAACATACACCTTGGTGCTGTGATTGCATCCTTCCATACGAACATGCGCAACTGCAGGATGCAGGCGAAGTTGAACATTGTGAAGGTGGGAACTATAAATGAGTTGTACACCTTGATGGGCCAGTGTGCATGTACTGAAGAGGGGAGGAGACCTCCCAGCGAGGACGTCGGAGCCAATGTTGATTCTGAGGACGACGGCGCATCCATCCCCAAGACAGGCTGGAAGCGCAATCATAAGCACAAGGGCAAGGTCGTGATGGCAGTTGGGAGTTCCGGCGACTCAGATGTTGCCAAGAAGCCCAAGACTGACGGCTCCGGCAACGATCTTGCCGGATCCGATGATTGTTGGGAGGCTGCGGTAGGCAAGAACTCGGATGGCTCCGGCAAGTCCAAGAGACCGTATTGCAAGATACACCACACCAACGGCCACGTCCTCAATGATTGCAGGCAAGTGGTGCAGCTTGCCGAGAAGCAGAAGCAAGAGTATTAGAAGCGTGACCAAGAGAAAGCCCAAGATGGAGTGGATGGGTCCAGCAACAAGAACCGTGGGGGTCGTGGGGGCTGCTACTTGTGAGCTATGTTGCGATTTCCCCAAAGAGGAGGGGATGATGCAGTACATTGGAGATAAGTATTTCCCTCAGTTATGAAACCAAAGTTATTAATCTAGTAGGAGAACCAAGCAAAACTATGTAAACAGCACCTGCACACAAACAACAAATACTTAGAGCCACTACTGCAGGATGTTGCTAATGTGACACTACAATTAGAGACCCTTCGATGAAATTGTTTGCGATGCATTAATCGCAAACGGTGATGTATTAAAACCGTAAAAAATGATATGAAACACTTGCGATGGCGGAGACATCAAACATGATCCAGATTATACTTGTGTGTGTGATGCATGGCATACAGTTGATCCATACGAACTGTTTGCGATGATCCAAAACAACATAAATGGGCAGCCACATAAAGGTGTGTGCGATATACGACATACAGTTCACTCGGATGAACCGCTTGTGATGATCGAGTTGAACAGAAATGATTCGGTGTAAGAAGATGTGTGTGATACCCGGCAAATAGGTAGGTAATCAGAATTGTGTGCAGTCATTATAGACAACGCATATGATTTTTCTTGTGAATTGTGTGCTTGAGAGGGCACACAATTCAAGAAACAAACCTGTGGGCGATAATGTAAAAGATCTTTGTCAAATATGTATTGCTAACCGTCTGCGATGAGATTAAAAGGGGAAACACAGATAACGAATTAATATGAGCGAATGGAAACAGAGATATATACAATCTGCTTAATTTATTCCTTCTCGTTGTTGTTGTTGTTGTTGGATGGCCCCACAAAATCATCTTGGCGAGGATGCTTCTTACGCTAACCGTCGGCTTTTCATCGCCGCCGCCATCGTCATCATCGTTGCTGTCGACGTTCTCCTCCTCCTTGTTCTACCATTCCTCCTCATCGTCATCCTCTTCTTCATCCTCCGACAGCTCCTCGTCTGTCTGGTTATCATCTGATGCTTCCAGAGGCGGCGTCCCTTCCTTGATCCGAATAAAATCAAGGTCTGGGCTCGACGCTTGAGTCATGGAAGACAAGTGGAATGATTTTGATGTTGACCTATCATCGGGCGCCAGACCGCTGGCGGAACTTTCATCCTCACTGTTGCTCGACATGGTTCTTGTACGTGTACAAACAGCAAGAAAGCGAGATTGTAGATTGTGTGCAAGTGTGTGGCGTGGCCGACCAGGGACAATGAAGATGGTGGACACTTAAGTGGGGTATGCAGAGAAAAGGAATGCCAATATAAGCGGGGGACTGACGAACGTATTATCTAACCGATGATATAATCGACCTCAATTATTTGTACCCAGTCACTCCAAATTCGCGGGGTTGTGCAGTTCTCAATGTGATAATTAGGCACACGCGTTGGATCATCCAAATATGAAACAAGCATTTTTCATACTACTCCCTCCGTACCGGCGACCTAGGTAGGGGAAAACGAGAGGACATGATGATTATTTTCTAATCAATACCATTGCATGTAGAGAATTGACCATTGCACATTATGCTAAGTAGTTTGAAGTCGTTGAATGCATACAAGCCCCACGACTCCTATTGGCTGATTTCTTTTTTAGGACAAAAAACAGGGAACGAGTTTTGGGATTATGTGGTTTTCGTAATGTGAATTATGCACCGGTACGAACGGAGTAGGACAATTTGGAAGCAATACATTGAGCTCTTCTTATTGATGAAGCCAGTAATAATCAAACAAAATCTCTAATCATCATTGGAAACAGCGCACAAAAGATGGCTAATGCGACAACAACAACTACACATGCTAGTTCCTTCTTGTCTCTTGCTTTCATTTGTTGCCTGTGATTGATTCTTTCTTGCCTCAACATACTGATTGTACACTCCAGATCGGTCAATTTCTTCTTTAGTTTTACGTTATCTTCTGCGAGCTTGGTGATAACTGATAACACTCTGAGCCCTGCCATGCCATTCTTCATCCAGCTAGTTAACAAAGGCACACGCCTGATATCCCTGCCAATGTTAAATAGTATTTAGGATGAGAGGTGGCATTAACTCAACTAAAATGATGAACTTAGCACTAACCTCTAAGGGGCAACTGAGAAACTGTCTACCAATGTCGAATCCCTCCGTGCATACACGTCGAGTGGGAGTGTGCCCGTGCACACAACTTAGCTTTTAGTACTTCTTGATGGTGCAAAACTCGGAGTCGAACTCATGTTGCGGGAGTCTGGAGTCACACTCTGGATCCGGCGGCTGATCGCTTCCCGGGGGGGTCATTCAGGACGGATTGACACTACAAAAAGAGACACATCCTGACATTTTGGCACAAACGAAAAGATTTTCTGCCATGCTTATGAAAATTCTATGACGATAATTGTGACAAAAGCACGTATCATCATAGATTTGATGGGCTCCTACTTCTATGACAAAAAATCATGACAGAAAATGGGATTTTTGTCGGGGGTGTGCCGGGGACGCACCTGCATGACATTATTTGGGCCGTCCATGACAAAAAAAATTACGGTAGAAGCAAGGGCGAGGAAAATTTCAGGGAGTTCCCAGTTATGGTGGGTGGTCGGGGCTGAGCGATGCACGGAGGTTTGCGCATTTCTCTTCTACATGTACGCGCGTATGTGACTGAACCCGAGCAAGGCGTTCCCTTATTGAACCGGAGCGATTGCACTAGCTATGTTACTAAGCCTGGGCGATCGATCCCTTGGCTATTAACTGAATCCAAGCGATTCCTTCTCTACTACTGCTAACTGAAGCCGATCGAACCTGCCTCTTGATGAATAGTGACCGTTGTTGGGGTTGGATAAACAGTTCCCAGTGGGGGGTTCAATAAACAGGACCCCCTGGTAGTAGAGGTCATTGTCGCTGGATGAACAGGACCCGAATCTAGGAGGCCGCCACACCCGAGCTAGTTGGGGGTGGATGAACAGGACCCCGTGAAGGCTCCATGAATAGTAGCCAGTGGAGGCTGGATGAATAGTAGCCCATGGATGAATAGTAGCTAGTGGAGGACAGAGGAAGGTCGCGGTGGACTAACAGTAGTAGGTGGAGGCTGGAGGAAGTCGACGGTGGATGAACAGTAGCCTGTGGAATCTGGAGCGAGGCAGTAGACGTTAGATGAACAGTAGCCCATCGAGTCTTGTTTTGCGGTACGCCACACCCCTCCCGATGAACAGGACCCCATTTTGACCGTAGGCGCTCCAACACAAGTTTGTTTCCTCTGTATTGCGGTACACCAGACCTCTCCCGATGAAAAGGATCCCGTTTCGACCCTAGCCGGTCGACCTTAACACCGTTTCCTCCATTCTACTGTACGCCAGACCTCGTTCGGCTGTTCCGTTCAAGCCGGTTGGCTCTAGATAAACACAACAAACTCCGACCTAGTATATTGCCTCCCGATGAACATGACGCCGTTTCTCCGTTCCGACTTAGACGGTTGGCTGTCGATGAACAGGACGACGTTGCTGCCGTCCATTGCCTCTCCATGTACACGAGGCCTGGCCGTGCGTATGCGCTAGTAGGCGTTCGAGACCCTGCCCATATGTACATACGCGGTCGTATTTTTTGCTGCTGCTTGCTCGGCCATGGTTCATCGTTGCAGAGAGACCGATCGACTAGTATGTACGTGCACGTTCACGACCAGACAGACAATGCTACGTACGCTTCGACCGGGTGGGTCCTAGCTCTCACGGAGGATATTGACGCACTTCCTTGCGTGCGAAGATATAGCTGGTGGGTCCCAGCTATCAGGGGGAGGAATCATATTTCTTTTGCGTGTAATAAGGAGGCACTTCCTTGCGTTTGAAAATGTAGCTAGTGGGTCCGGCTATCAGCCTCATAACCTAAAGTCCTCTTCCGATGGCTGTCACTCATTGACCTTGTTGACCACGAGGCGCCGAGAGCATCGAGGCGGTGGATGATGGCGAGGCCTAGGAAGAGAACGACGCAGAGCCAGAGAAGATGAGGCAGGTGGATGCCCTGGCGAAGGGGAGTACGAGGGTTCACTCGTTCGGTTGTGGCGTAAGGCTGCCGTCACTGGAGAAAAACAGGAGGTGTGGTGAGTAGAGGGATGGCATGGCCAGCGGTGGCAGCACAGCCGTCCATGGGAGGCAATAGCAGGTGGACCAGCCGGCGCTGGTTTCGGCAGCTAGTGCAAGAAGATCAGAGATTGAAGAAGCAGCACGGCCGTTGGATGTTAATCCAACGGTCACTGCTGCGAATCGTTTGTTGACTAGGTTAACAAAGCCCTGCGTACATGTCTAGTTAGTAGGCCCACAAGTCAGCCTCCGAATCAGGTGGGTCCGAGATAGCAGGGGGAGGAATCATTTTTCTTGCACGTGATAAGGAGGGACTTCCTTCCGTGTGAAGATGTAGCTCGTGGGTCCCAGCTGTCATGGCGGGACTTTTTTCGGATAATAAGAATGAACATCCTTGCGTGCGAAGGTTGTAGCTGGTGGGTCCAACCTGTCAGGGGGAGGAATTGTTTATTCTCGCATAATAAGGAGGCACTAGCTTGAGTGCGAAGATGTAGATGGTGGTTCCTAGCTATCAAACTCTCGACCTACTCGATGTTGTCCCTCATTGTTGACCACACATCATCGAGCGGACCACGGTGGTGGACGGTAGCGAGGCCTAAGATAGGAATGATCTGGAGTCATGGAACAAGGGGCACTAGAGTCCCTGGTGGAGTGTAGTACGAGGGACTGGTTCGGCTGTCGGGTAAGGCTGCCTTCGCCGGAGATTAACAGAAGGTGTGGGAGAGCACAGGTATGACCTGGCCACCGCTCGGAGTAGCGTGGGTGTAACATCCCAAATTTTCAATTTGGAATGATATACATTAGATCATCATTGCATAGCATATTTATTTGCATTTTGGCAAATCCTCGATAAATCCTAAGCAACTCAAGGACCCTCGGAGAGAGTTGGGGATTTTCCCGGTTTTTCATATTTGATTTTTATCAAATAATAAAACGAGGATTTTGGTTTTAATTATTTTTCTCTCCGTCGTATTAAAATAAATGAGAGGAGAAAATATGACTTCTCCAAAATAACTGAAATATTGGAGGTAAAAATATTAAAATCCAATATTGGAATTTATTCGGATTTTTATTTGCTATTTTAATTGCATTAAAAAAAGTGCACGTTTTCAAACTGCATTTTTGGGCCAAGGAAATGTTCATCTCGTTATAATTATTTTAATTAGACGGGAAAAATTTGTTTTAGCATTTTTGGATTTTTATTTATTTTTCTGCGATCTTTTTAGATTCGGCGATTTAAAAAAAACGCCGAGCGCGCCGACTGGGCTGAAGCCCAGCTGACGGCCCAGCCTGCCCCGCGCCCCGTCTCGCACCCGAGAACGGCTCCCGCCGCCGCCGAGTCCGGCTCGAGGCCGACGCCGCCGCCGCCTTGCCCCCTCCCCCACGGCACCCCATCCCCTCCTATAAGTACCCCCCTGCCCCGCCGCCTCACCTCACCACGCCGCCCCTACCCGCATCCGCCGCCGCCGCCAGGAGCGCCCGCGCCGCCGCTGAAGACGCCGCCGCCTCCCGTCGTCGCCCCATCGAAGCCCGAGCCCCGCCGCCCCTAGCCCGACCCGCCGGAAGCCCCCTCGGAGCCCCGCCGGAGCTGCTCGCCGAGGTAGCCGAACGCCGTCGCCGTGCCCGGTTTCTAAAAAAACGCCCCGGTTTTTTTTCTCTCTAAACCCTTGTTTTTTTTAGATCGTTTTTTTCGGTTTTATTACTTAGTGAACGTTCACCGATCCATTCATTTTAATGAACGCGTTCGTCGGTTTGACGCTGTTAACGAACGTCCGTTCGTTTAACTGTTCGTCAGTTTTCTTTTTCGTCGGATATTCCGCGATTATTCCAAATCGCGATTTCTGATCAGATTTTCGTTCTGGTTTAACATTTCGCTCGTTTATCGGAATCAGGCGATTCAAGCGCCTAGAGTTTCATCTCGAAATTCTCTTTCCATTTAACCTACTCAAACAAGTTTTTGCTACTGTAAAAATCTGACTTAGATCCAGATTAGTAAACGAAGCTTGTTTCTTTCGCCGTTTGACTTCGGTTGCTTCGTTTGAGTTGAATCTTTTTGCAAACCGGAGTTATTAAGTTGAACTTTCTGGTTAGATCTTTATTTGAGTTTACTTGTGCATTAGATGAGTACTTATTGTTTTCTTGTTTGTCTGCGATAGAGTACCCGGAGTGCGCCGCTTGCTACTTCGAATCTCTAGGTTTCACGGATCATCAGCAAGGCAAGTAACACTTTGATCATATCCCTTTTACTACCCAGTTTTATTGCATTAGATCAACCCTCAAACATTGCATGGTTAGGATCTAATTAAACTGTGGGAATTGGGAAGTAGATGAGGTAGTACCTATCACCCGTTTCATTATCAAACCCTTGGGAGTTACTTCTACGTTGCTTATATTGCTATGCTATGCTTGTAGACGTGGATTGGGTTTGAGAGATATTCACGACAGATGTGAGATTGTTAATTAATGGTTTACTTAAGGTGGCAACTAAAACTCACATTTGGGTGGATTGAGGTACCTGGGTATTCCAGGATTGCCTGTTTTTCTTTTGGACCGCCACCCAGGTTCAAAGGGATCATGAGATTATTCATGCTAGAAACTTCCGTGTGCAGCCGCAAGCTATTATGGGCTCTAGCATAGTTGATTAAGTTGTGTGAACTCTTACAGTGGTAGACTAGCAGATGTAGGTGGTACGGTCTATCACATCGTAAGGTGCAAACGCTTCTGAAAGACTATGTCTCGGTCATCCGTTTCTCAAACATCATGCAGTGCGAGAACCAAGCGGAGGCGAGCGAGTCTTGTGGGAAAAGTGCACAAACCTCTGCAGAGTGTATAAACTAATCATGGTTAGCCGTGTCCCCGGTTATGGACAACTTGAGTATCTAGTACTTGGATTATCATATGAATCTCATCACCATGTTACTTTAATAAATTTTGTTGGGTTAATGATGATACTTAATTGGGATTGAGATGCTGTCAACCATCTCAATGTTTAACAACCACCATGATAGTTAAATAAAATTTATTCCTTTGAAGGACGGAAAAACTGGCTTTTCGCAAAACTGTAACCATAGAGCTTTCTACCAGCCATATATGCATGTAGTATATTATTATTCTGTTCATTACTCTCTATGTGTTACATTGCCAGCATATTCCATGTGCTGGCCCGTTTTCGGGCTGCAACGTTTCATGTTGCAGACTTTTCAGACGACGAGTAAGGTGCCTTAGGTCGTGGTCTTATACTCAGTGATGCCGTTGGAGTTGATGGACTCACTTATCTTCCAAGCCTTCCGCTGTTATCGTATTAGATGGCCTTAAGCCATATTTATCATACTTATCCTCTTTTGAGATATTCGTTGTAATAAGTGTGTGATTGCTACTCTGTTATAAATCCTCCATTTGTACTGTGCGTGTCAGCATTACTGATCCAGGGATGACACTGGTGCACAGCAGCACAGACTGTTTGAGGTCTGGTCGCTACAAAGGTGGTATCAGAGCCAGATTGACTGTAGGACACGACCACTAAGCATAAACCCTAGAACACTACTCTCTTCTCATTTCTGACTCCTCTCCACTTTCTACTCTTTTAGGAATGGCGGATGCAAGAAACAAGTTCATGCAACCAGATGAAGATACGCCTTTTGGACGACACTTGAAGGAAGTCACTAAGTACTTGAACATTGGAATACCAAGCATCACCGGAACCTACAACGGCACATTACGAGAAGAGGAGAGCTGGAAGATTCAAGTTCAAGTTCCAGGAAGGACGTTTACGCCAGTCACTGAGCCTATAAAGTTGTCTTTTGAAGCACCAACCTGGAGTTTAGGGAAGAGCATGGCAGCCCACATCTCTATGGGACGCATTGGAGAAGTCTACCACAGGGAGCTTAAGGATACTATTTATCAGATTTGTGGACGCCGAGACGAGCAATGGGAGATGATTAGCACCAAGAAGGATGGATCAATTGCAGCTTTCATCCAGGAGCAAAACCAACACATTCGTCGCCAGGAGAACCAGATGTGCTCAGACATGATAGATCTGAAGAAGGCATTGACTAAGATCAAGGAGTTGGAGGAAGAACTCAAGGCTACACGCGAGGATTATTTGGAGGAAATCGTCGCACTAGTAGGGAAGAATGACGACCTGGAGAAGAAGATTGGAGTATTCATGGGAAATCCAGTATCAAAAGGAGAAGATGATGAATGCGCTTGCCCGGATAACTACATCATCATCGACGACACCGACTCGGACCCCAGTGAAGATGACTTTGTTGATGAAGCTGGAGCAGATATCATGGAGTCTTCGACTGATCAAAATTTCTAGTAGACAACCATATCAGTAGTAGTATTCCCCATATATATAGTATAGTTCGAGCACTTTTGTAACGCTAGTTAGATCGATTGTATGCCTTGTTTGATTTGATTGAGTGATATTGATTGTGTTTGTCTCATGAGCATATGGGTAGTGTTTTCTCTCTAGACCTCATTCTATTCTAAACTCTCATCTTTTCTAACCTATCAGATGCCTCCGAGACGCGACACCGGATTTGTTTTCCCACCAGAGATCACACAGTTGATTCAGCAACAGAATGCCCTGATGCAAGTGTTAGTACAGAACCAAGGCAACAACAACAACAACAACAACAACAACCCACCACCACCACCTGTTGATCACCTAGCCCGTTTCTTGAGGCTAAATCCGCTGGTGTTTTTCCAGAAGCACCGAGCCGATTGTTGCAGATGATTGGCTCCGCAAAGTTGGAAGGGAGTTGACCACTGCAGGATGCACAGATGCGGAAAGAGTGCGTTTTGCCGCACATCAGCTTGATGGACCCGCAGCATCATGGTGGGAGAATTACACAGCCACACAGCCTATTGACACTGTCACATGGGACCAGTTTCAGCAAGCTTTCCGTACAGCCCATGTTTCAGCAGGAGCTATGGCTATGAAGAAGCATGAGTTTCGCAACCTACGCCAAGGAGGACGCACCGTAGGCCAGTATGTGCAGGATTTCAGTAAGTTAGCACGTTATGCACCAGATGACGTTGCTACAGATGGAGCCAAGCAGGAGAAGTTTTTGGAAGGACTGAATGATGAGCTGAGCATGCAGCTAATGGTAGCAACCTTCAACAACTACCAGGAGTTGGTAGATAGAGCACTCATGATTGAGGGGAAACAACAGCAGATTGAAAACCGTAAGAGGAAGTATGGACAAGGGAAGTATAATTCTGGAGCCCAGCAGAAGGCACGTTTTACCCCGAAATCGGGAGGACAGTTTCAGCATACCCATGGAGGAGGTAGTTCGCACAACCATAATGGCTCCAAGAATGGAAATGGGAACGGAGGAAGCAACGGACAGAACCGTACCAACCCTTCAACCCCAGCTAAGAGAGACTTGAGCCAAGTCACTTGCTTTAAATGTCAAAAGACTGGACATTATGCCAATGAATGTCCTGAAGCCCAGAATGGTAATGGAAATGGAAGCTCTGGGAAGAAGCCGAACCCTTTCAACAAAGGACATGTGAACCACGTTAGCATGGAAGAGGTTGAAGCACAGCCTGATGCAGTAATAGGTAAGTTTTTGGTTAAGTCATTTACTGCACTCGTTCTTTTTGATACTGGTGCATCGCATTCATACATATCAAGGGGATTTGTGGATAAGTATAAACTGCCAACCCAAGCCCTTAGGTCACCCATGTTAGTAACCTCGCCAGGAGCAGAGTATATGGCTAGTTTATGGTGTGATCGGTTACCATTAAGGATTGGTAACTACGTGTTTCCGTCAGACCTAATAATATTGGAATCGCAAGGATTGGATGTGATATTAGGCATGGATTGGTTATCAAAGTATGGAGGGAACATCGATTGTGCCAGTAAGTCAATTTTGCTTACCACCCCAGAAGGAAGAAGGATTAAGTATGTATCCCGGCATGTGCCGAAGAGGACTCAAGTGAATTCCTTATCAGGAGTTGTACAGGAGGAAGTACCAGTGGTGAAGGATTACCTGGATGTATTTCCAGAAGAGTTGCCAGGCATGCCACCGGATAGATACATTGAGTTTCTGATTGAACTTTTGCCAGGCACAGGACCGATATCTAAGAGACCGTACAGGATGCCCGCAAAAGATTTGGAGGAAATTAAGAAGCAGATTAAGGAGTTACTGGATAAAGGCTATATTCGCCCAAGTTCGTCACCTTGGGGATCGCCTGTACTTCTTGTGGAGAAGAAGGATGGATCATTAAGGATGGTCATTGATTATCGTGGATTGAATGAAGTGACCATCAAGAACAAGTACCCACTGCCGATGATTAATGATTTGTTTGACCGCTTACAAGGAGCTAAGGTATTTTCCAAGATCGATCTACGATCAGGATACCACCAGTTGAAGATTCGAGAGCAGGATATACCTAAGACGGCTTTTACCACCAGGTATGGGCTGTATGAGTATACCGTTATGTCATTTGGTCTGACTAACGCACCTGCCTATTTCATGAACCTGATGAACAAGGTGTTTATGGAGTTTTTGGATAAGTTCGTCGTAGTGTTCATTGATGATATTTTGATCTACTCAAAGAATGAAGAGGAGCATAAGGAGCATTTGCGTTTGGTACTTGAGAAACTCAGAGAACATCAGTTGTACGCCAAGTTCATCAAATGTGAGTTTTGGCTGAAGGAAGTTGGATTCCTCAGACATGTTATATCCGGAGAAGGAATAGCGGTAGACCCCGCCAAAGTTGACACAGTAACAAGTTGGGAATCACCCACGTCAGTTGGAGAAATCCGGAGTTTCCTTGGACTCGCAGGATACTACCAGAGATTCATTGAGAATTTTTCAAAGATTGCAAAACCCATGACTGAGTTATTGAAGAAGGACACCAAATTCAATTGGACTGAGGAATGTGAAGCTAGTTTCCAAGAGTTGAAGAAACGATTGGTTACATCACCAGTGTTGATTCTGCCAGATCAACGCAAGGATTATGAAGTTTATTGCTATGCTTCTCGTCGAGGACTTGGAGTAGTGCTTATGCAGGAAGGAAGAGTTGTGTCATATGCTTCACGACAACTTAAACCCCATGAGATGAATTATGCCACGCATGATTTGGAATTAGCAGCCGTAGTGCATGCGTTGAAGACATGGAGACATTTTCTCATCAGAAACAATTGTGAGGTGTACACGGATCACAAGAGTTTGAAGTACATTTTCACGCAGAAGGAGTTGAATCTTAGGCAGAGGAGATGGTTGGAGCTTATTAAGGACTATGATATGAGATTGCATTATCACCCAGGGAAGGCTAATGAACACACTCATGACAGGAGAGTTACCCCGGGAGTTAGCCGAGGATCTTCGCGAGCTATGTTTGGAGATAGTTCCAAGAGGCTATTTAGCAACATTGGAGATTCAGTCTACCCTGATGGAAAAGATCAGAGAAGCTCAGAAGACAGACAAGGAAATTAACGAGATAAAGGAAAAGATGAGCAAAGGAAAAGCCAAGGGATTTCGTGAGGATGAGCACGATACCTTATGGTTTGAGGACCGCGTTTACCTGCCCAATGATCCGGAGATCAGGAAATTGATCTTGCAAGAGGCCCATGATTCACCGTACTCAATTCACCCAGGAAATACCAAGATGTATTTGGATTTGAAGGATACTTTCTGGTGGACCGGTATGAAGAAGGATATTGCGGAGTATGTAGCAGTTTGTGATGTATGTCAGAGAGTGAAGGCAGAACATCAGAAGCTAGCGGGATTGCTACAACCATTGCCGATACCCGAATGGAAGTGGGATAAACTAGGCATGGATTTTATCACGGGATTGCCCAGGACTCGTTCAGGCTATGACTCAATATGGGTTGTAGTCGACCGTTTGACAAAAGTAGCTCATTTCATCCCAGTGAAGACCACTTACACCAATGCTAAGTTGGCAAAGATATACATGACCAGAATCGTATGTTTGCATGGATTTCCGAGGACCATTGTATCAGATAGAGGAACCCAGTTTACCTCGAAGTTTTGGAATCAGTTACATGAAACCTTGGGAACCAGGCTAGAATTCAGTACAAGCTTTCACCCACAGACAGATGGACAGACCGAGAGAGTCAATCAGATTTTGGAAGACATGTTGAGAGCTTGTGCGCTAGATTATGGATCTAGTTGGGACGACAATTTGCCATATGCAGAGTTTTCTTACAACAATAGTTATCAAACAAGTTTGAAGATGGCCCCTTTCGAAGCTTTGTACGGAAGGAGGTGTAGAACACCATTGTTATGGGACGAAGTTGGGGACCGTCAGTTGTTTGGACCAGATTTGATTAAAGAGTCTGAACAGAAAGTGAGGTTGATTCGCGATAGGCTCAAGGTAGCCCAGTCCAGGCAGAAGAGTTATGCGGATTCTAAACGTAAGGAGATAGCTCACGAAGTCGGAGACAGAGTTTATCTTCGAGTATCACCACTTCGAGGAGTGAAGCGCTTTGGAGTTAAGGGAAAGTTAGCGCCTCGTTTTGTAGGACCATACAGAGTTTTGGAGCGTATGGGAGAAGTTGCCTACAAGCTGGAATTTCCTGAAGGATTGTCAGGAGTTCATGATGTATTTCACATTTCCCAGTTGAAGAAGTGCCACGCAGAGATGGCTGAGATACCACTGAGACATACAGTGCCACTGGAAGCGATTCAGCTGGAAAGTGATTTGCCCTATGAGGAGAAACCAGTTAAGATCCTTGAGTATGCCAGCCGAGTCACCCGCAGTAAGGTTATCAAGTTTTGCAAAGTCCAGTGGAGTCACCATACTGAGGATGAAGCCACCTGGGAGCGAGAGGAAGATCTACGGAAGAACCACTCTCACCTATTTTCTAGCCAACCCGAATCTCGAGGGCGAGATTCATCTTAAGGGGGTAGGTTTGTAACATCCCAAATTTTCAATTTGGAATGTTATACATTAGATCATCATTGCATAGCATATTTATTTTCATATTGGCAAATCCTCGATAAATCCTAAGCAACTCAAGGACCCTCGGAGAGAGTTGGGGATTTTCCCGGTTTTTCATATTTGATTTTTATCAAATAATAAAACGAGGATTTTGGTTTTAATTATTTTTCTCTCCGAAAAAATATTTCGTATTAAAATAAATGAGAGGAGAAAATATGACTTCTCCAAAATAACTGAATTATTGGAGGTAAAAATATTAAAATCCAATATTGGATTTTATTCGGATTTTTATTTGCTATTTTAATTGCATTAAAAAAGTGCACGTTTTCAAACTGCATTTTTGGGCCAAGGAAATGCTCATCTCGTTCTAATTATTTTAATTAGACGGGAAAATTTTGTTTTAGCATTTTTGGATTTTTATTTATTTTTCTGCGATTATTTTTAGATTCGGTGATTTAAAAAAAACGCCGAGCGCGCCGACTGGGCCGAAGCCCAGCCGACGGCCCAGCCTGCCCCGCACCCCATCTCCCTCCCGAGCACGGCTCCCGGCGCCGCCGAGTCCGGCTCGAGGCCGACGCGGCCGCCGCCTTGCCCCCTCCCCCACGGCACCCCCTCCCCTCCTATAAGTACCCCCTGCCCCGCCGCCTCTCCTCACCCCGCCGCCCCGACCCGCATCTGCCGCCGCCGCCAGGAGCGCCCACGCCGCCGCCCCGGAGCCCGTACGCCGCCGCCCGCCGCCTCCGCCCTTGCTGCCTCTCGCCCGACCCGCCGGAGCCCCGCCGGAGCTGCTCGCCGAGGTAGCCGAACGCCGTCGCCGTGCCCGATTTCTAAAAAAAAAACGCCCCGGTTTTTTTTCTCTCTAAACCCTAGATTTTTTTAGATCGGTTTATTTTTTTCGGTTTTATTACTTAGTGAACGTTCACCGATCCGTTCATTTTAACGAATGCGTTCTTCGGTTTGACGCTGTTAACGAACGTTCGTTCGTTTTACTGTTCGTCAGTTTTCTTTTTCGTCGGATTTTCCGCGATTATTCCAGATCGCGATTTCCGATCATATTTTCGTTCTGGTTTAACTTTTCGCTCGTTTATCGGAATCAGGCGATTCAAGCGCCTATAGTTTCATCTCAAAATTCTCTTTCCGTTTAACCTACTCAAACAAGTTTTTGCTACTGTAAAATTTGACTTAGATCCATATTAGTAAACGAAGCTTGTTTCTTTCGCCGTTTGACTTTCGTTGCTTCGTTTGAGTTGAATCTTTTTGCAAACTGGAGTTCTTAAGTTGAACTTTCTGCTTAGATCTTTATTTGAGTTTTACTTGTGCATTAGATGAGTACTTATTGTTTGCTTGTTTGTTTGCGATAGAGTACCCGGAGTGCGCCGCTTGCTACTTCGAATCTCTAGGTTTCACGGATCATCAGCAAGGCAAGTAACACTTTGATCATATCCCTTTTACTACCCAGTTTTATTGCATTAGATCAACCCTCAAACATTGCATGGTTAGGATCTAATTAAACTGTGGGAATTGGGAAGTAGATGAGGTAGTACCTATCACCCGTTTCATTATCAAACCCTTGGGAGTTACTTCTACGTTGCTTATATTGCTATGCTATGCTTGTAGACGTGGATTGGGTTTGAGAGATATTCACGACAGATGTGAGATTGTTAATTAATGGTTTACTTAAGGTGGCAACTAAAACTCACATCTGGGTGGATTGAGGTACCTGGGTATTCCAGGATTGCCTGTTTTTCTTTTGGACCGCCACCCAGGTTCAAAGGGATCATGAGATTATTCATGCTAGAAACTTCCGTGTGCAGCCGCAAGCTATTATGGTCTCTAGCATAGTTGATTAAGTTGTGTGAACTCTTACAGTGGTAGACTAGCAGATGTAGGGGATGTAGGTGGTACGGTCTATCACATCGTAAGGTGCAAACGCTTCTGAAAGACTATGTCTCGGTCACCCGTTTCTCAAACATCATGTAGTGCGAGATTCATCTTAAGGGGGTTAAATAAAATTTATTCCTTTGATGGACGGAAAAACTGGCTTTTCGCAAAACTGTAACCATAGAGATTTCTACCAGCCATATATGCATGTAGTATATTATTATTCTGTTCATTACTCTCTATGTGTTACATTGCCAGCATATTCCATGTGCTGACCCGTTTTCGGGCTGCAACGTTTCATGTTGCAGACTTTTCAGACGACGAGTAAGGCGCCTTAGGTCGTGGTCTTATACTCAGTGATGCCGTTGGAGTTGATGGACTCACTTATTCTTCCAAGCCTTCCGCTGTTATCGTATTAGATGGCCTTAAGCCATATTTATCATACTTATTCTCTTTTGAGAAATTCGTTCTAATAAGTGTGTGATTGCTACTTTGTTATAAATCCTCCATTTGTACTGTGCGTGTCAGCATTACTGATCCAGGGATGACACTGGTGCACAGCAGCACAGACTGTTTGAGGTCTGGTCGCTACAATGGGGCGGCGAGGCCTGCACGGCATCACAGCCGGCCACGGGAGACAGATGCAGGCGCTCCAGCCGATGATGGTTTTGGCGGCTGCAGCAAGAGCAACTAGATCAGAGATTGAAGAAGAAGGATCGACATTGGATGTCAATCCAACGACTATAGATGTCAGAATAATTTTTTGACTTTTGTTTTAGACAATTAAATCATTTTGTTCACTAAATGGACAACACCTTGCACATGCTTCGTCTAGTGGGCCAACAAAGTCAGCTTCAAAAGCTATGGCGGAATGCAACCCATTTATTTAGGTTTTACAGCCCATTTCATTTTGTTTGCCAATACATGTATTTCATGGGCTTTGACTCGAAAAATAATCTATTTCCTGGGCTGGGTAAAAATAATAATTCTGATTTACTATTTATGATAATTTACAACGCAGTTGATTATTTATTCGAATAAACCTATTTACTGGGCTGGGTGAAATATAATATTGCGTACATGCAGCCCATTTATCATTTTTGATAATTTACAAGCCATTTGATCTTAGTAGAAATGGATCCATTTTCTGGGATGGGTGAAAAACCAATGATGGTCTAGACTGAGCATTTCGTATAAAAAATAATGTTGATATAGGAATATTATTAAAAAATTAAGTTGGGCTTGGTAATCTTATTATATGAAAAATGAACTAAGTTGTGCATTTAATTAAAAGAAACATAGGGTAGGCTGCCCTTATTTAGGATCTTGGGTACAACTGTTGACCGAGTTGCATTGCTGATGTTGAACGAAAAAGGCATGTGTAGTATAGTACAACTTTACATGTCTACACAATCCACATTCAATGACCCCTGAAAAGGCCCAAACAAGGCTTCTATACAACTTTTTGAAGTCAATGAGATCAATTAATAACTTAAGAAAAAAGTTACAGTATAGTGGAACCTAATTAAAAGTTGTCACGAGCGAAGAAATAATTCAACAGTGCCACTTGTGTGTGTATGTGTGTGAGAGAGAGAGAGACCCATCGGCCGATGCTCGTAAATACATCTTTCAGCCATATGCATTGCTAATGCTCAGTAAAAATTTATATAGTTGAAACAATCATATAGAACATCATCGCACATAGCACACTGAACTTGCATACAAAAGTTTCACGCAGGCGGCACAATAAGGGTGGAAGCAGTGGATCGCTACGGGTACGGCTATGTTGAAACCAACGAACTCGTACATAACCGGTCATCATATTTATCAATGACGGAGAAATATCTTGAATGTTGTGCAAACAAAACAGACAGACAAGACAATAAGTTCTACTAGCACATTAATTTGACGTTCACCCCTTTCTAAAAAAAGTTCAGGTACAAAAATAGAACAGGTCACAATCAAATGTACTGGAACATCAGTGCTTCATGATAACCCACAAGTATAGGGGATCAATTGTAGCCTCTTTCGATAAGTAAGAGTGTCGAACCCAATGAGGAGCTAAAGGTAGAACAAATATTCCCTCAAGTTCTATCGACCACCGATACAACTCTATGCACGCTTAACGTTCGCTTTACCTAGAACAAGAAAGAAACTAGAAGTACTTTGTATGTGTTGTTGGATAGGTTTGCACGATAATAAAGAGAGCATAAATAAAAAGTAGGGGCTGTTTAGATAAAGAAGCAATAAAGTTAGTATAGCAAGTGTGGAAAAGTGGTGGTAGGAGTTGCGAAATTGTGCCTAAGCAATTGACTACTTTACTAGATCGATAGCAAGTTTTATGTGGGAGAGGCCACTGCTAGCATGTCATCCCTAACTTGGAATTCTATGCACTTATGATTGAAACTATTAGCAAGCATCCGCAACTACTAACGTTCATTATGGTAAAACCCAACCATAGCATTAAGATATATTGGCCCCCCTTCAATCCCGTATGCTTCAATTTCTATGCTAGGTTGAAGCTTCTGTCACTCTTGCCCTCCAATACATAGTCCTATCAACATACAACTAACCCTATGGTGTGATCCACGCGCGCGCTCATATGATGGGCACCAAAGGACAACAACATAACCACAAGCAAATTAAACCAATCATAGCAATTCACCAATTACCGATAGGACAACAAAAATCTACTCAGACATCATAGGATGGCAACACATCATTGGATAATAATATGAAGCATAAAGCACCATGTTCAAGTAGAGGGTATAGCGGGTTGCGGGAGAGTGGACCGCTGTAGATGGATGGGGGAAGGCGATGGAGATGTTGGTGAAGATGACGGAGGTTTTGGCCCCTGTGGCGTTCCGGCGCTACCTGAAGCGAGGGGGAGAGAGCCCCCCTCCTTCTTCTTCTTCCTTGACCTTCTCCCTAGATGGGAGAAGGGTTTCCCCTCTGGTCCATGGTCTCCATGGCGTGGGAGGGGCGAGAGCCCCTCCGAGATTAGATCTGTCTCTCTGTCTCTCTCTGTTTCTGCGTTCTGGATTCTGCCCATTCACTGTTTCTTTTATAACCGGAGATCCGTAACTCCGATTGGATTGAAACCTTCGCCACGATTTTTTCCGAAAATTAGCTTTCTTGCGGCAAAAGAATAGCAGCAACTGCCTTAAGGGTTGCCCACGAGGGTCAGGGGCGCGCCTACCCCAATAGGGCGCGCCCCCCTGCCTCGTGGCCCCCTCGGGCACCGTCTCGCGTTTCTTCTTCCCAGATATCACAAATATTCCAAAAATATTCTCCGTCCGTTTTTATCCCATTTGGACTCCGTTTGATATGGGGTTTCTGCGAAACATAAAACATGCAACAAACAGGAACTGGCACTGGGCATTGGATCAATATCTTAGTCCCAAAAATAGTATAAAAAGTTGCCAAAAGTATATGAAAGTTGTATAATATTGGTATGGAACAATCAAAAATTATAGATACGACGGAGACGTATCAGCATCCCCAAGCTTAATTCCTGCTCGTCCTCGAGTAGGTAAATGATAAAAAGATTTTGATGTGGAATGCTACCTAGCATAGTCTTGATCATGTAATCTAATCATGGCATGAATATTAAGACACGAGTGATTCAGAGCAATAGTCTATCATTTGACATTAAGGCAATAATACTTCAAGCATACTAATAAAGCAATCATGTCTTTTCAAAATAACTTAGCCAAAGAAAGTTATCCCTACAAAATCATATAGTCTGGCTATGCTCCATCTTCACCACGCAAAATATTCACATCATGCACAACCCCGATGACAAGCCAAGCAATAGTTTCATACTTTTGATGTTCTCAAAACTTTTTAACTTTCACGCAATACATGAGCGTGAGCCATGGACATAGCACTATAGGTGGAATAGAATATGATGGTGGAGGTTGTGTGGAGAAGACAAAAAGGAGAAAGTCTCACATTGATGCGGCTAATCAACGGGCTATGGAGATGCCCATCAATTGATGTCAATGTGAGGAGTAGGGATTGCCATGCAACCGATGCACTAAGATCTATAAGTGTATGAAAGCTCAAACTGGAAACTAAGTGGGTGTGCATCCAACTTGCTTGCTCATGAAGACCTCGGGCATTTAAGGAAGCCCATCATCGGAATATACAAGACTACTTCTATAATGGAAATTCCCACTAGTATATGAAAGTGATAACTCAAGAGACTCTCTATATGAAGAACATGGTGCTACTCTGAAGCACAAGTGTGGTAAAAGGATAGTAACATTGTCCCTTCTCTCTTTTCTCCCATTTTTTTTATTTTTTTCTCTTTTTTTGGTGGGCTTCTTTGGCCTCTTTTTTTTATTTGGGCTTCTTTGGCCTCTTTTATTTTGATAACCTCACCTTGGACAATGTTCTAATAATGATGATCATCACACTTTTATTTACTTACAACTCAATACTAGAACAAAGATATGACTCTATATGAATGCCTCTGGCGGTGTACCGGATGTGCAATGATCTAGCGTAGCAAAGATATCAAAAAAACGGACAAGCCATGAAAATATCATGCTAGCTATCTTACGATCATGCAAAGCAATATGACAATGAATGCTCAAGTCATGTATATGATGATGATGGAAGTTGCATGGCAATATATCTCGGAATGGCAATGGAAATGCCATGATAGGTCGGTATGGTGGCTGTTTTGAGGAAGATATAAGGAGGCATATGTGTGACAGAGCGTATCATATCACGGGGTCTGGATGCACCGGCGAAGTTTGCACCAACTCTCGAGGTGAGAAAGGGCAATGCACGGTACCGAAGAGGCTAGCAATGATGGAAGGGTGAGAGTGCGTATAATCCATGGACTCAACATTAGTCATAAAGAACTCACATACTTATTGCAAAAGTCTATTAGCTATTGATACGTCTCCGACGTATCTATGATGTTTGATTGTTCCATGCTATATTATATTCTGTTTTGGACATTATTGGGCTTTATTATACACTTTTATATTATTTTTGGGACTAACCTATTAACCGGAGGCCCAGCCCAGAATTGTTGTTTTTTGCCTATTTCAGAGTTTCGCAGAAAAAGAATATCAAACGGAGTCCAAACAGAATGAAACCTTCGGGAACTCGGAACGAACGTGATCCAGAGGACTTGGACCCTATGTCAAGACATCAACCAGGAGGGCATGAGGTAGGGGGCGCGCCCACCGCCCCCCCCCCAGGCGCGCCCTTCACCCTCGTGGGCCCCATGTTGCTCCACCGACGTACTTCTTCCTCCTATATATACCTACGTCCCCCCAAACTACTAGATACGGAGCCAAAAACCTAATTCTACCGTCGTAACCTTCTGTACCCGTGAGATCCCATCTTGGGGCCTATTCTGGAGCTCCGCCGGAGGGGGCATCGATCATGGAGGGCTTCTACATCAACACCATAGCCTCTCCGATGAAGTGTGAGTAGTTTACCTCAGACCTTCTGGTCCATAGTTATTAGCTAGATGGCTTCTTCTCTCTTTTTGGATCTCAATACAATGTTCTCCCCCTCTCTTATGGAGATCTATTCAATGTAATCTTCTTTTGCGGTGTGTTTGTTGATACCGATGAATTGTGGGTTTATGATCAAGTTTATCTATGAACAATATTTGAATCTTCTCTGAATTCTTTTATGTATGATTGGTTATCTTTGCAAGTATCTTCGAATTATTAGTTTGGTTTGGCCTACTAGATTGATCTTTCTTTCAATGGGAGAAGTGCTTAGATTTGGGTTCAATCTTGCGGTGTCCTTTCCCAGTGACAGTAGGGGCAGCAAGGCACGTATTGTATTGTTGCCATCGAGGATAACAAGATGGGGTTTATATCATATTGCATGAATTTATCCCTCTACATCATGTCATCTTGCTTAAAGCGTTACTCTGTTCTTATGAACTTAATACCCTAGATGCATGCTGGATAGCGGTCGATGTGTGGAGTAATAGTAGTAGATGCAGGCAGGAGTCGGTCTACTTGTCTCGGACGTGATGCCTATATACATGATCATACCTAGATATTCTCATAACTATGCTCAATTGTGTCAATTGCTCAACAGTAATTTGTTCACCCGCCGTAAATACTTATGCTCTTGAGAGAAGCCACTAGTGAAACCTATGGCCCCCGGGCCTATTTTCCATGATGTTTAATCTCCCGACAACAAGCTATTTCTGTCGCCGTTTTTATTTTGTTTACTTTACTTTGCATCTTTATCATAAAAATACCAAAAATATTATCCTATCATATCTATCAGATCTCACTCTCGTAAGTGACCGTGTAGGGATTGACAACCCCTTATCGCGTTGGTTGCGAGGATTTATTTGTTTGTGTAGGTGCGAGGGACTCGTGCGTGGCCTCCTACTGGATTGATACCTTGGTTCTCAAAAACTGAGGGAAATACTTACGCTACTTTGCTGCATCGCCCTTTCCTTTTTAAGGGAAAACCAACGCAGTGCTCAAGAGGTAGCAAGAAGGATTTCTGGCGCCGTTGCCGGGGAGTCTACACAAAAGTCAACATACCAAGTACCCCTCACAAACCCTTATCTCCCGCATTACATTATTTTCCATTTGCCTCTCGTTTTCCTCTCCCCCACTTCACCCTTGCCGTTTTATTCGCCCTCCCTTTTCCGTTCGCCTCTTTTTCGCTTGCTTTTCGTTTGCTCGTGTGTTGGATTGCTTGCTTGTCATTATGGCTAGTCCCCTATCTTCTCTGTTGTCTCCGAAAATGAAGTTCTAAATTTTAAGCAAAGGGAAGGAGAAAATCTAAAAGATGCTTGGTATAGAATCTGCAATGCTCAAAATAGATCTACCAGGAAGCAATCTACTTCTGTTCTTCTCCGCAATTTTTATGTAGGCGCTACTCCTTGGTACAGATATATCCTTGATACCATTACCGGAGGGAATTTCTTGGGTAGCCATACTTTTGATTCTTATAATGCTATGATAGATTTGTTTGGCTCACCCCCTATTTTGGTTAATGGAACTATGTTAACTTTGGAGCATGTAATGTAAAGACTTGAAATTATTGAAAATAAAGTTGCTACCGTAGAGTTAATTGAAAATTTGGATAAAAAGATCCACAACCAAATTACCCAATATGGATCCAAAGTAGGAGTCACTTTGAAAAATATTAAGGAGAAGGAACCCATAATTAATGAAAGAATAAATCAGGATTCCACTAGAATCGATAAACTTGAGGGTATCATTACCAACTTGGGAACCGCTTTTTCTTCTGTAAAGAATGCTCCAAGTCCTCCAACTAAAATTGCCAAGCTTATGTATGTTCCTAAAAATAAGGGTGAATCCTCTAGCAAGGAAACTGCGGATCTCAAATCTATAAGTATTCATCCCAATCTTTTTGCTATCATTAAGGAACCATTTGCTACAAATGAATTTTGCGGATATGTGCCTAGAAGTTTGATAATTAATAAAAAGAAAGAAACTCCTAAGGACGATAGATGTCTCATTGAAGAATTCCCCACCAAAGATGGCAATACCTAGATCTATCCTTGTTTTTATGCCTAGGTAGGGGCGTTAAACGATAGCGCTTGTTGGGAGGCAACCCAATTTTATTTGTAGTTTTTTTTGATTTTTTCTTCTGTTTAGGAATAAATCTTTGATCTAGCCTCTGTTTAGACTTGTTTTTATGTTTTAATTAGCGTTTGTGCCAAGTTAAACCTATAGGATCTTCTTGGATGATAGTTATTTGATCGTGCTGAAAATTCCAGAAACTTTCTGTTCACGAAAATAATTGTTAAAAATCACCAGAACGTGATAAAATATTTATTCCAATTGCTGATGATCAATAAACAAATTGTCTAGGTCGCCCTATTTTGGCTGAATTTTTGGAGTTCCAGAAGTTTGCGTTAGTTACAGATTACTACAGACTGTTCTGTTTTTGACAGATTCTGTTTTTCGTGTGTTGTTTCCTTATTTTGATGAATCTATGGCTAGTAAAATCATTTATAAACCATAGAGAAGTTGGAATACAGTAGGTTTATCACCAATATAAATAAAGAATGAGTTCATTAAAGTACTTTGAATTGGTGTTTTGTTTTCTTTCGCTAACGGAGCTCACGAGATTTTCTGCTAAGTTTTGTGTTGTGAAGTTTTCAAGTTTTGGGTGAACGATTTGATGGATTATGGAACAAGGAGTGGCAAGAGACTAAGCTTGGGGATGCCCATTGCACCCAAAGATAATCTAAGGACACCAAAAAGCCAAAGCTTGGGGATGCCCCGGAACGCATCCCCTCTTTCGTCTACTTCCATCGGTAATTTTACTTGGAGCTATATTTTTAGTCACCACATGATATGTGTTTTGCTTGGAGCGTCTTGTATGATTTGAGTCTTTGCTTTTTAGTTTACCACATTCATCCTTGCTGTACACACCTTTTGAGAGAGACACACATGATTCGGAAATTATTAGAATACTCTATGTGCTTCACTTATATCTTTTGAGTTATATAGTTTTTGCTCTAGTACTTCACTTATATCTTTTAGAGCACGGTGGTAACTTTTCTTTTATAGAAACTATTATTCTCTCATACTTCACTTATATTATTTTGGGAGTCTTAAAACATCATGGTAATTTGCTTAAATAATCCTAATATGCTAGGTATTCAAGACTAGTAAAAACGTTCTTATGAGTGTGATGAATACTAAGAGAAGTTTGATGCTTGATGATTGTTTTGAGATATGGAGGTAGTGATATTAAAGTTGTGCTAGTTGAGTAGTTGTGAATTTGAGAAATACTTGTGTTGAAGTGTGCAAGTCCCGTAGCATGCACGTATGGTAAACGTTATGTAACAAATTTGAAACATGAGGTGTTCTTTGATTCTCCTCCTTACGAGTGGCGGTCGGGGACGAGCGATGGTCTTTTCCTACCAATCTATCCCCCTAGGAGCATGCGCGTAGTGCTTGGTTTTTGATGACTTGTAGATTTTTGCAATAAGTATGTGAGTTCTTTATGACTAATGTTGAGTCCATGGATTATACGCACTCTCACCTTTCCATCATTGCTAGCCTCTTCGGTACCGTGCATTGCCCTTTCTCACATTGAGAGTTGGTGCAAACTTCGCCGGTGGATCCAAACCCCGTGATATGATAGGCTCTTTCACACATAAACATCCTTATATCTTCCTCAAAACAGCCACCATACCTACCTATTATGGCATTTCCATAGCCATTCCGAGATATATTGCCATACAAGTTTCCACCGTTCCGTTTATCATGACACGTTCATCATTGTCATATTGCTTTGCATGATCATGTAGTTGACATAGTATTTGTGGTAAAGCCACCATTCATAATTCTTTCATACATGTCACTCTTGGTTCATTGCATATCCCGGTACACCGCAAGAGGCATTCATATAGAGTCATACTTTGTTCTAGTATCGAGTTGTAATCATTGAGTTGTAAATAAATAGAAGTGTGATGATCATCATTGTCTAGAGCATTGTCCCAAGTGAGGTAAAAAAAAGAGAATGCCCAAAAAATGAGAGAAAAAGAGAGAAGGGACAATGTTACTATCCTTTTTACCACACTTGTGCTTCAAAGTAGCACCATAATCTTCATGATTGAGAGTCTCTTGTTTTGTCACTTTCATATACTAGTGGGAACTTTTCATTATAGAACTTGGATTGTATATTCCAACAATGGGCTTCCTCAAATGCCCTAGGTCTTCGTGAGCAAGCAAGTTGGATGCACACCCACTTAGTTTCTTTTGTTGAGCTTTCATATATTTATAGCTCTAGTGCATCCGTTGCATGGCAATCCCTACTCCTTGCATTAACATCAATCGATGGGCATCTCCATAGCTCATTGATTAGCCTCGTTGATGTGAGACTTTCTCCCTTTTTGTCATCTCCACATAACCCCCATCATTATATTCTATTCCACCCATAGTGCTATATCCATGGCTCACGCTCATATTTTGCGTGAAGGTTGAAAAAGTTTGAGATTACTAAAGTATGAAACAATTGCTTGGCTTGTCATCGGGGTTGTGCATGATGAGAGCATTCTTGTGTGACGAAAATGGAGCATGACTAAACTATATGATTTTGTAGGGATGAACTTTCTTTGGCCATGTTATTTTGAGAGGACATAATTGCTTAGTTAGTATGCTTGAAGTATTATTATTTTTATGTCAATATTGAACTTTTATCTTGAATCTTTTGGATCTGAATATTCATATCACAATTAAGAAGAATTACACTGAAATTATGCCAAGTAGAATTCCACATCAAAAATTCTGTTTTTATCATTTACCTACTCGAGGACGAGCAGGAATTAAGCTTGGGGATGCTTGATACGTCTCCAACGTATCTATAATTTTTTATTTTTCCATGCTATATTATATTCTGTTTTGGACATTATTGGGCTTTATGATACTCTTTTATATTATTTTTGGGACTAACCTATTAACTGGAGGCCCAGCCCATAATTGCTATTTTTTGCCTATTTCAGAGTTTCGCAGAAAAAGAATATCAAACGGAGTCCAAACGGAATGAAACTTTCGGAAACGTGATTTTCGGAAGGAACGTGATCCAGAGGACTTGGACCCTACGTCAAGACATCAACTAGGAGGGCACGAGGTAGGGGGGCGCGCCTACCCCCCAGGCGCGCCCTCCACCTTCGTGGGCCCCATGTTGCTCCACCGACGTACTTCTTCCTCCTATATATACCTACGTACCCCCAAACTACCAGATATGGAGCCAAAAACCTAATTCCACCGCCGAAACCTTCTGTACCCGTGAGATCCCATCTTGGGGTCTGTTCCGGAGCTCCGCCGGAGGGGGCATCGATCACAGAGGGCTTCTACATCAACACCATAGCCTCTCCGATGAAGTGTGAGTAGTTTACCTCAGACCTTTGGATCCATAGTTATTAGCTAGATGGCTTCTTCTCTCTTTTGGATCTCAATACAATGTTCTCCCCCTCTCTTGTGGAGATCTATTCGATGTAATCTTCTTTTGCGGTGTGTTTGTTGAGACCGATGAATTGTGGGTTTATGATCAAGTTTGTCTATGAACAATATTTGAATCTTCTCTGAATTCTTTTATGTATGATTGGTTATCTTTGCAAGTCTCTTTGAATTATCAGTTTGGTTTGGCCTACTAGATTGATCTTTCTTGCAATGGGAGAAGTGCTTAGCTTTGCGTTCAATCTTGCGGTGTCCTTTCCAAGTGACAGTAGGGACAGCAAGGCACGTATTGTATTGTTGCCATCGAGGATAACAAGATGGGGTTTATACCATATTGCATGAGTTTATCCCTCTACATCATGTCATCTTGCTTAAAGCGTTACTCTGTTCTTATGAACTTAATACACTAGATGCATGCTGGATAGCGGTCGATGTGTGGAGTAATAGTAGTAGATGCAGGCAGGAGTCGGTCTACTTGTCTCGGACGTGATGCTATATACATGATCATACCTAGATATTCTCATAACTATGCTCAATTCTGTCAATTCCTCAACAGTAATTTGTTCACCCACCGTAAATACTTATGCTCTTGAGAGAAGCCACTAGTGAAACCTATGGCCCCCGGGTCTATTTTTCATCATATTTAATCTCCCGAGAACAAGCTATTTCTGACGCCATTTTTATTTTGTTTACTTTACTTTGCATCTTTATCATAAAAATACCAAAAATATTATCGTATCATATCTATCAGATCTCACTCTCGTAAGTGACCGTTTAAGGATTGACAACCCCTTATCGCGTTGGTTGCGAGGATTTATTTGTTTGTGTAGGTGCGAGGGACTCGTGCGTGGCCTCCTACTGGATTGATACCTTGGTTCTCAAAAACTGAGGGAAATACTTACGCTACTATGCTGCATCACCCTTTCCTCTTCAAGGGAAAACCAACGCAGTGCTCAAGAGGTAGCAGCTATCGAAACAAAGTACTAAGCGCATGCTCCTAGGGGGATAGATTGGTAGGAAAAGACCATCGCTTGTCCCCGACCGCCACTCATAAGGAAGACAATCAATAAATAAATCATGCCCCGACTTCATCACATAACGGTTCACCATACGTGCATGCTACGGGAATCACAAACTTCAACACAAGTATTTCTACAATCCACAACTACCCACTAGCATGACTCTAATATCATCATCTTTATGTCGCAAAACTATTGCAAGGAATCAAACATATCATATTCAGTGATCTACAAGTTTTATGTAGGATTTTATGGCTAACCATGTGAATGACCAGTTCCTGTCATCTCTCTAAATAGATGTAAGTGAAGCAAGAGAGTTTAATTCTTTCTAACAAAGGTAAGCCCACGCTCTAACAAATATAAGTGAAGAAAAAGAGCATTCTACAAATGGCGGTTTTCTATATGAAGAGAAACAGACAATCCAAACTTCAAATGATATAAGCTAAGCACATGAAGCATTCTATAAAGCCATACTCAAAAGAAATAAGTGAAGTGCAAAGAGCATTCTGTAAATCAACCAAAGACTATAACATACCAGCATGGTGCATAAAAGAAAAGTGAAAACTAAATGCAAAAGACGCTCCAAGATTTGCACATATCGCATGAACGAAACGAATCCGAAAACATACCGATATTTGTTGAAGAAAGATGGGATGCCTTCCGGGTCATCCCCAAGCTCAAACGCTTGGTTCTCCTTAAATATTTACTTGGGGTGCCTTGGGCATCCCCAAGCTTGAGCTCTTGCCTCTCCTCCTTCTCCTCACATTGAGACCTCCTCGATCTTCGAACACTTCATCCACACAAAACTCAACAGAAAGTTTGGTAAGATCCGTTAGCATAATAAAGCAAATCACTACTCTAGGTACTGTTGCAAACCAATTATTATTTTGTTTTTTCATTGTAGCTACTGTAATATAACTTTTCCATGGCTTAATCCACTGATAGAAATTGATAGTTTCATCAAAACAAGCAAACTATGCATCAAAAACAGAATCTGTCTTAAACAGGACTGTATGTAGTAATCTCAACATTCACCATACCTATGGTACTCCAAAACTTATGCCAAAATTAGGAAAAATAAAAAAATTCTATAGAAAGACAGTGAAAAAAGTTTCAGAACCATTTGACGTTCCAGTAAAAAATGTAAAATCGCGCACTACAGCCAAAGTTTCTGTCCTGCACCGCACAAACCAACACGTAATCTAAAACATCCTAAAGGCAAACCTTGGCACATTATTTTTACAATACAATGGAATTGTACGAGGGGGTAATTAATTTTTTTGAAAATTTTCTGTCATTAAGATTCACAAAGTTTTCGTGAGCATGAATAAGTTCAAGGAGCTCCCCCACTTCAACAATTCTTGTCTCTCTCACATTCACTTTCCTTTTTGAAAAGTTTTGGGTTCCCCTCTATATTTTTTGTTTTTAAACTTTATAAAAGCACTCAACAGAAATAAATGACTCTCTAAAACTTCCGGGTTGTCTCCCTGGCAGCGCTTTCTTTAAGTCCATTAAGCTAGGCATATAGTGCTCAAGTAATGGATCCACCCGGATCCCAAGGTATATCAAAGCCAATTTTAATTAACAATGATTTGTAATTTAATAGTGAGAACAAAGTAACATATGTCTTGTAATGACGAAGTCTAACTCTCTTCCTATGCATCAGTATGTCATAAAAGAACAATTCATGCACACAAAGTAAAGGCCAATGCATAGTATAAACAGTTTCTTGCAATTCTATCGTGTTGGAAACATAGAGAGGTGGAGATATAGTTGCTCTGTCATAATAATTGCAAGTAGGAGAAGCAAGCACATGCATATTATATCTATCAAAATCATCATGTGTAATGGTAAAATGCAACCCATCAATATAATCCTTAATAAGGGCAAACTTCTCCGATATAGTGTAGTCGGGAGAATTCAAAAAGATAATAGGACTATCATGTGTGGGTGCAATAGAAACAATTTCATGTTTAACATAAGGAACTATAGCGAGTTCATCTCCATTAGCATAATTCATATTGGCATCTTGGCCACAAGCATAACAAGCATCATCAAAAAGGGATATTCCAAAAGAATAAACGAGATCATAACAATCATCATAGCAATCACCCTTCGGTAAGCACGAAGGGAAGTTAAACAATGTATGAGTTGAAGAGTTACTCTCATTAGAAGGTGGGCACGGGTGATCAATCCGCTCTTCCTCCTTTTGTTCTTCGCTCTCCTCCTCATCTTTTTCATCCAATGAGCTCACAATGTTATTAATTTCTTCTTCCATAGACTCCTGCAAAATATTATTATCTTCTTGGACAGCGGAGGAGTTCTCAATATATGGTTTAACATAGGCATTAGAAGCATAATTTTCATAACAATATTTATGTATGGAAAAAAATTCAGATTTGTAAAGAGTAGCATCACGCGTTTCAATCAAAGAAGCAATTTCATAAGCACCCTTAAAAGCAACAAATTCTTCAATTTGTTGAACATCATAGTAATTATAAACACCCTTAGAATACGAAGATACGATTCCATTATCACTAAACTCACATCGGTAGGGAAGGTGTTTCTTAGGGTTTTCAGAACAACAAGTCACATCATATATTTCACATAAATTCTAAGCATAGCATTGCAAATGATGAATTTGATCCAGTGAAAGTTTCCCTTTTTGAGATAAGCGGTGTCGCACATAACAAGCATGCTCATCTAAATATTTGCCCTCAACTAAGCTAGTTGGGGTTTCAGCACGAGCACATAGGGATCGAAGATGATTCAAGTAAAAAGCTTCACGAGTGTGATAGATTTTGAGTGGTTCTTCAACCATTGGTTCAGTAGGTACAACTATTTTTTTTCGTATTTTGCATTTCCTACCCATAACTAAAGATAGAAAAAACTAAGAACAGCAAATAAAAATTACTTAGTGATAAAGCAAACAAGCACACACGAGAATATTCACCCCATGCTATTGCTCCCCGGCAACGGTGCCAGAAAAAGGTCTTGATAACCCACAAGTATAGGGGATCAATTGTAGCCTCTTTCGATAAGTAAGAGTGTCGAACCCAACGAGGAGCTAAAGGTAGAACAAATATTCCCTCAAGTTCTATCGACCACCGATACAACTCTATGCACGCTTAACGTTCGCTTTACCTAGAACAAGAATGAAACTAGAAGTACTTTGTAGGTGTTGTTGGGTAGGTTTGCAAGATAATAAAGAGCACGTAAATAAAAAGTAAGGCTGTTTAGATAAAGAAGCAATAAAGTTAGTATAGCGAGTGTGGAAAACTGGTGGTAGGAGTTGCGAAATTGTCCCTAAGCAATTGACTACTTTACTTGACCGATAGCAAGTTTTATGTGGGAGAGGCCACTACTTGCATGTCATCCTTGACCTGGAATTCTATGCACTTATGATTGGAACTATTAGCAAGCATCCGCAACTACTAACGTTCATTAAGGTAAAACCCAACCATAGCATTAAGATATATTTGTCCCCCTTCAATCCCGTATGCATCAATTTCTATGCTAGGTTGAAGCTCCTGTCACTCTTGCCCTCCAATAAATTGTCCTATCAACATGCAACTAACCCTATGGTGTGATCCACGCGCGCGCTCATATGATGGGAACCAAAGGACAGCAACATAACCACAAGCAAATTAAACAATCATAGCCATTCACCAATTACTGATAGGACAACAAAAATCTACTCAGACATCATAGGATGGCAACACATCATTGGATAATAATATGAAGCATAAAGCACCATGTTCAAGTAGAGCGTACAGCGGGCTGCGGGAGAGTGGACCGCTGTAGATAGATGGGGGAAGGTGATGGAGATGTTGGTGAAGATGACGGAGGTGTTGGTGTAGATCGCGGTGATGATGATGGCCCCGGCTGCATTCCGGCGCCACCGGAAGCGAGGGGGATAGAGCCCCCTCCTTCTTCTTCTTCCTTGACCTTCTCCCTAGATGGGAGAAGGGTTACCCCTCTGGTCCATGGTCTCCATGGTGTGGGAGGGGCGAGAGCCCCTCCGAGATTGGATCTGTCTCTCTGTCTCTCTCTCTTTCTGCGTTCTGGATTCTGCCCATTTACTGTTTCTTTTATAACCAGAGATCCGTAACTCCGATTGGATTGAAACCTTTGCCACGATTTTTTCCGAAAATTAGATTTCTTGCAGCAAAAAATAGCAGCAACCGCCTTACAGGGTGCCCACGAGGGTCAGGGGCGCGCGCCCCTGCCTCGTGGCCCCCTCGGGCACCGTCTCGCGTTGATTCTTCTTCCCAGATATCACAAATATTCCAAAAATATTCTCCGTCCGTTTTTATCCGTTTGGACTCTGTTTGATATGGGGTTTCTGCGAAACATAAAACATGCAACAAATAGGAACTGGCACTGGGCACTGGATCAATATGTTAGTCCCAAAAATAGTATAAAAAGTTGCCAAAAGTATATGAAAGTTGTATAATATTGGCATGGAACAATAAAAAATTATAGATACGACGGAGACGTATCACTTCACACCGATAGCTCGGATTTAACTAGTATCTGAGAAGATTCAATTGTTACCTCAAATTAGAGCACATCCAGGCAGCTAGTCCTACCTCTTCTCCCAAAGAAGTTATGGCCTCCGCCGCACGATGGAGTAGGCCCTGTGCCATCCATCATTCCGAGCAACACAGGGAAAGTCTGATGTTTACTCCTGTAATGGATGTTGTCGACGGACCCTGGCACTAGCGGTAGTGGCAGGACTTCGGTTGATGGATTGACCACTTCTTCAACATGCACGAGCACTCGATACAGGTACATCCCTAACGTCGCCCGCAGTGGCCTTGGTGGCGACAAATAGTACAACCCCGGTTCCTTCACCGGCATCTCAACACCAATCCCCTTCGGTATGGTGGACGGCTTCTTCATCCATGCCATAACCGTGAGAGCTCGACTGTCTGGAGGAACGAACATACTTACGAGATCACCTCCTAGGTCGTTGATAAGCTCATTCATGGACTCGCTGTTCCAAGCACGTCGAGGCATACCATGGAAAGTAAGCTTTGTTAAAATCTCAAGCTTAAAGGGCACCGAGCCCCATCCTGGGTGCCACCGATCAAAGCTCATCAGCGCCCCATCATAGAACAAACGCCGGGAAGATTCGAGCACACGGCTGCAGCCGAAAGTTGTTCGGATCCTGACGAAGAAATCAGCCTGTGGCGGACAAACTTCGACGAGCAAGTAACTTATTTCGATGTCGTGCGCAATGCCAAGAGCTTTAACAAGGTCGTCCGGCGAGATAGGAGGCCGGTCGCCATTGATGGTTACCATTAGCACTTTGCCGGCAAACTGGTCGTCAAGCGCCGCCATGCCACTATTGAGCGACAGCACGTAGCGCCCGAAGGCAGGATGGACCTCAGCCAGAGATCCACGTTGACCCACGACATGATAGTGCACTTGAGTACAGGGAGTACAGGAGCGGGATATGGGGGAACTAGAGTTGGAATCGAGATTCTAGAGGAGGGAGAGCGGGAGATTGGGAGTGAAAAGGTAGCATGAATTTTGAACACGCGCAATATGCTCTCGGTGCGCGAGCGCACGAAAACACCGGTGGCGCCCAAATGTCGGCCTAAGAGTCCTTTTTCTTTCTTTTTTTGAGCGCCCGACCTAAGAGTCATAATTGACCTATTTGGCATTCCGTTACTACTCGGCCCATATTCAACGACACCTCACTAGCCCAAACAAGTGTACATCATCGAAAAGACAATGAGCTCAAATTATAACTTGAAAAAAGGAGATATACTCTGAAGACTAGAGAATGGGTATGCCCTCATTTAGCCCACCAGCAGTTCGAGACAATAAACAGTTCGAAACAACAATATATACAACATTCAAACACTGACTAGTGACTACTACTGACATAAATAGCAAGACATGATAGTTCATAAGAAGTCTTGCTACACCACCAAAACGCTCAGACTCTCTGATGAGAATGACATTCTAAATAGAGGCAATTATTACATAGTAGGAGTGACATAGATGAGGATGACCAAATGACAAGGAATACGCATAAAAAAAGAGAGAACTACCCATCCAGAACAAGCAGCAAAGAAAACAAGTCATTCAAAGAGGGATGATCCAACACCATCATAATTTGTAGCCCCGCTTCAGCCACCAGTGATTCAAAGACACCAGAACCCACCCTTTCGACGCAACAACCCAATTACCTATCAACCTGAAGGCTGAACCACATCACCGCCCGTCAGACTTGAGACATCTAAGGATCAAAGTTAATCTAGATGCCTTTGTCATTCTCGCCTTCTTTTGGCTGCAGGCTATATCATCGACAATCAGGGGAGTCTGCTCCCGAAGTCCTAGGGCTCGTCGTGTAGACACAGTTTTCCCTACACGGGTACGCGTCGCTGCTATACAAACGATTTTTAACCCCTTTCCGCGACGGCATTTGGAACCGTCACCAACTGAGTGTGGGCAATATGGGGTTCCTTCCCACACGACCCAGAAACCGTCGGGGATAGGGTGCCTTGATGCATACAGTTGTCCCTATATAACCGTTTCTGATATCTCAAATATCCCAAACGCTTCATCCTTGCTGCTCGTTTGTGCTCGCATTGCCATCGCATTCGGAGTTTTGTGGTTTTACCTAAAACCAGGCAAATTCCAGGCACGTGCCAAACTGGCTCTACGTTTACGATGCCTAGCACATCACAAATAGTTCATGATTATAAATCGTGTATGATAGGTAGACAATCACACACATGTAGTTTTCCCGCACCGTATGTGATAGTGTCTGACATCACACACGCTTTGCAAACTGCAACCGTGTGCATTGTTACACATGTTTCCTCTCCATGAACCATGTCGGATTATGATGTATATCGCGCATGCTGTGCTTTATTAACCGTGTGCGCCATAATGACCTGCACACCAAACTTTTGCCCTAATTTGTTTGCTGCTATTTAAAATTCTACCTAATTTAAACTTGAAAGTAGGCTATAGCTTTATTCATATCCATCAGGTTGAAGCAAGCAAAGCATTATTCGTTTCACAGGTACATTTGTTTAAGAATTACATAAGCACCAAATAAAGAATGATGAACCAGGGTTCTATACTTGTTACTTTGCATTTCACTTCCTATCATGGATGGGAGCACAGCTTCATCTTGTTGTACTCATTGTTTCCACTAGCTTTGTCGTATACTTTCCACGGCACAGCTCCACTGGGAGCGTCACCTCCGGCCTCCAGTCAGTTTTAGTCATGCCACTAGCACCGTCATATGTTTTCCACGTCGTTGCTCCACCGGGAGCTTCACCTCTGGCCTCCTATTTTAGAAGATGCAATTTTGGCAGCAACGCCATGGTCATCGGTGGTCCAGGATAATGCAGTGCAGCACTGCTTTCTCACATTCACCCACTAGGCAGTATGTGCAACTGGCACCCTTCCATGGATAATCTTTAGGATACTAACTCACTGACACTTCTATTTTTGGTAATCTCATCATGATATATAGATTTTGTTGGATGCTCTTTTTAAACTATGCAATAAGCCTCTACAAAGATGAATAGATTCTCTTTTGATAAATCTTCTGCTCCATGGTTGTTGACGGTGCAATCTCAAGTGCTCATATAGCTGTTTTGTTTCTTCATTGTCTTCATAACAATCATTCTTAATTGGTTATGTTAGTTTTAGTTCCATGCTTACAACTGTATTAGTTGATCCAAAGTTTTCTTCCTACAATTTTTTATTTTGTCTCAATATAGTTAGTACCAGACAAGAGTTGACTGAAAGTTATCTACTAGCTAAGTTCTTTCTTCTGTCTCGGTATCCTCAATACACGAGAGTAGTTGACTGAGTTCTCTACTATGTCCATGATGTTTCGGTACTTGGAGGACACATTACTATAATAATGCAATATCTGTGATGATATAATCAAGTAAGAGAGATGCATGGTACATGTATGTGGTAATCTACTAATTTCCATGTACTTCCTGAAATTGCACTTAAATATTTCCTTATGTCCCAAAGTTTCATTTGATTCTAGATTTATGTTAAGTAAAAAAACATATTTGGGAATGATTCTGATTTATATATATACATTCAAATTTAAGGTGCTAAATTGTTCATCTCTGGGGAATTGGTGCAAAATCTATAGCAAGACAATTTCAAGTCCAGGACTGGAGCCGATGTTCTTTAGTTCCAGTTCTTATGTATATATGTAAGAATTTATCTGTAGTAGGCTCATATGTTCAAACCAATTTTCCAGCCTATTGATACTGTAAGGATATCGACATCATGCCGGTGCAAGGTAAGCATCGTGTCTCTTCCCCCAATTATCCCATCAGTAGCATATATATCACTATGGCATATGTCCAATGAAACCACACGAAAACAACCATGTATTATTGACATTAATGAGGTATATCTGTTCATTGGGAGAGAGCATACTTAGTGCATGATGCATCTCTGTCCTTTTTCTAAGGATTATTTCTTCCAAACATTCCAATCTTTACCTGTTCAAGGCTTCGATCTCATGTAATATTTTTATGCCATTGGTCCTCAAATATTTTATCATGCTAGTTTTGTGGCTACAACCAAACTAAATGTCGGTGAAGAGAGGTTATTGTTACCCACCAAGTACTAACTAGCCTTCTGTTTCACCATATCCTGTAACTATTGTTGAATTAATTTGTTGAGAAATGCCCATTATTTCTTGCAAAGAATCATGATTATTTATGATGTGAAAAAGTAGAATAGCAGCCTATTTGATGCAACTTATGCTATGTTTGGATGTAGACATTGGAGGGCTTGGCATTGTATTGACTCCAATGCCAAATATCCAAGGACATTGGTATTGAGTATCAATGCCAAATTTGTTGTTTGGCTATACAAAACATTGGTGGTTGGAATCAAACGGGCTACCAATTCCAATTTTGTGTTTGGATGTAAAAAGAGTTGAATTGTGTTTGGTGGCCTGCGGCACCTAGAGAAGAAGTCATGTAGTGGCGGCGGAGTCAGGTGAGATCATGCAGCAGCTCCGAGTGGACTGGCGGCATCGCTAAAATGAGCGGCGGCTGCACCGCGAAGAGGCCCCAAGCCCTCTTCTTCCTAGTTCCCCCTAGCTCCCCTCTTCACCGTGTTGTCTTCTTCCCCGTGATTTCTCTCCCTCAGATCTCCTACATCCCGTCGTCCTATCTCCCTCCAGTAACACAACCACCATGCCTCTAGGAGGCCCACGGGAACTCACAGCCGTGGTCGACCGGCACACCACGGCATGGCCATGCCTGACCGCAGCCGGAGCAATACATCTAGACAGAGGGGGAATCGGGGAAGGAAGGGACTGGATGATTTACGGGGGCGAGGTGGAGGGTTCTGGTCAAGTCGATGCCGGGGATGGCTGTAGGGTCGCCGGAGAGCGCGCAGCCGCCGCCCTGTGCGTCTCCTCGGTCTCCCACATCCTTCGGGTCTTTTCTTTCTTTATTTTGTCGCGAGGGACAGCGAAGGGGTGAGGAATGCATCGAATACAGAGGGCTGGGGCAAAGTATTCGGAATGGGCCGGTATAGTGTTGGGGAGCAGGTTACGATATCGTGGGCAAATACCTTACCCGAATGCCCAGGCCACCCAAACAGCTGCATTCGGGCCAGGCCAATGCCAAAGCCGAATTCTAGCACCCAGTATCTACATCCAAACAGGGCGTTATATATTTCTGTAGTACGTTTTATTTCAGAAAGGAGGTACGTGTTGGTACTCTTTAATCGCATCTACTTCTAAATGTTACTGCTCGCTGTTAAACTTGTAAGCCAGGTAGAAATTATCTTTACACAACTAATTTTCATACGTTTGAAGATTATTGTTACTCAAAGTACTGCTAGATTGTAGTTACTATGTAGATGTCGCTCATAATTATTTTTTCTTAACTGATCACATTGTATTACATATATCTGGCACCTATATTTATATCAATTTTGTACCTAATTTTGTGAAGTGAGATGCAACCTATCACACCCACGAACAATATTTGTTTTGAATTTTTATCTCAGTCAATCAAATTCGACACGCCCAATATCTCCAATTCAACGGCGAAAACGTTAAATCTATAAAGTTATTTTAAACTATGATAAAAGAAGTGGCGCTGGGATGTGTGGAGTGGAGGCAAAATGTTTAGATATATACCTGAATTGAGAAGATGTCCAAAGAACTAACTAGTTGTTTTAAGGTGTACAGGTCGATGGTTAACTAGTTGTTTTAACATGACCTTGAACTTTCTATGTTTGGATGATAAAATGTCACATTTATAGAACAATTTTTTCTATCTTCTATATAGTCTGCTTTTTTATATTCCGTTGCCCACGTTTTCATGGTACCTTAATATGGTAGTGGTGTCCCTCTGATGATAGCTTGGCAAATAAACTAATATTATTACTCTCTAGATTCATATGGGAGTTTGCTGTTATATAACTTATTACAATTTTGTACGTTTTTGGATTCTATGCAGGTTTGGTGGTTAGTCCGTGTTACTTAAGATTGAAGTATTTTAGCAGGAATTACTTGGGTCCGTATAACTTCCTGGAGAAGTGGTGGTGATGGAGAATAAATCAGCTAGTAGGACATTTTTTCATGGAAGTCATTACTCAAAAAAATATGCTCATAGCGCTTTCTAGATATATGCTTACGTTTTGATATTAAGCTTTGTTTTTTGTAATCAGACTAGATTGTTGGAACTCTGTATTGTCATGTGAATAAATGTTATTTTTGAATGAATATAATTTGGTTGTCTTGTTGTAAATTGTGCTGCATCAAGAAAACAGGTTGGACTCGAAAAGGGGCTAACGTGTTGGACTAAAAAATTGGTAGGCTAATGGGCAGGACGAATATAAATAGCTAATGGGTTGAACTGGACGGAAATTATTGGGACAAAACCCTAAGTGGGCTGGTTACTGCATGGGCCACGTCAGCATCCACGTCAGATCCACATAGATGCCATGTTAGGTCTGCGTTGCTTCCTCGTCATGTAGATTGGTGACGGTTTGTTTCGTCATGGCCTAGTTTGGGCTGGGCGGGCCTCGGGGAGATCCATGCCGGCCGAGAACCGTCATGGAAGGTACGATGTTCAATTATGACACGATATACATGACGAATTTCAAGTCTGTCAAGGATGGGTACATGACAGTTTTTGGCTGATCTATGACGGACAAGTACCGTCATGTATTAACAAGTTCCTTGTAGTGTCCGCCTGCATAAGGCAAAGATGAAATGGTCTTTGTCGTCCGCCAGCGGACGGCACACGTGGCAGGTTAGGTCTGTTCGGGTGTTAACAGCGTGCTTTGCCGTCTGCTGGCAGACGACAAAGTGCCCATATAGGCAAGCCCAGGTAGCTGCCATGTGGCATGCTATGCCATCTGCTGGCAGACGGCAGAACAATCATATAGGCCAGCCCAATGTCCCCAGGTTGCACAGGTAGCTGCCACATGGCAGCTTTGCCGTCTGCTGGCTGATGGCAAAGCTCTTTGGCGTCTCCCAGCAGACGGCAAAGTACCTGTATAGCCCCTGTTTTTTCTGTCTTTTCTTAAATTCATTCAATTTGACAAAATTTCAGATATATATTTATATACACATTGAAAATATTTTCAACAAGCATATCAACAATAAGTTTGCATTGAGCATATCCAACATACAAGTTTCCAACAACATATACAATGGTTTCCAACAACATATCCATACATACATATCCAAAACAAGTTTCTCATATCCAACATATCAACATATCCAAAAGGAAGCACAAGGAGAAGAGTACACTCCATCAATTCAAGCTTCCTAATCTAAATCGAATCTGCAAATTAGGAAAGATGAAAGTTCGAAGAAGTAGAAGAAGACTAGCTAGAAGAAAATGAAGAAGAAAAAGAAGAAGAATTTATCTTCTCTTTCTATTTCTCCTCTCCTCTTCTTTTTCTTCTTCTTCTTCTAATTAAGGGAGAAGACTAGCTGGAAGAAAAAGAAGCAGAGAAGAAGAAAAAGAAGAAGAAGAATTTACTTCTCTTTCTTTTTCTCCTCTCCTCTTCTTTATCTTCTTCTTCTTCTAACTAAGGAAGAAGACTAGCTAGAAGAAAAACTAGAAAAAGAAGAAGAAAAAGAAGAAGAATAATTTATCTTCTCTTTCTTTTTCTCCTCTCCTCTTCTTTATCTTCTTCCTCTTCTAACTATGGGAGAAGACTAGCTAGAAGAAAAAGAAGAAGAAGAAGAAGAAGAACAATTTATCTTCTACTCCTTTTTCTCCTCTCCTCTTCTTTATCTTCTTCTTCTAACTAAGGAAGAAGACTAGCAAGAAGAAAAAGAAGAAAAAGAAGAAGAAGAATTTATATTCACTTTCTTAGTCTCCTCTCCTCTTCTTTATCTTCTTCTTCTTCTAACTAAGGTAGGAAAAAATGCCATTTTTTAGCTAAGCTAGGTAAAAATGCTAAGTGTGTAGGTCATTTTAGAGCTAATTAAGCTAGGTAACTAAGTCATTTTGGAGGTAACCTAGGTAAAATGGATCATATTAGAGCTAACCTAGGTAAACGTGGTCATTTTGGAGCTAACCTAGCTAATTATGCCATTTTTGAGTTAACTAAGCATATTATGCCATTTTTGACATAAGTGAGCTAATTATAGGTCTTTATTGAGCTAACCCAGGTGACTAAGCATATTAGAGCTAATTTAGCATTTTAGAGCCAACTTATGTCATTTTGGAGCTAACTTAGGTAAAATTGATCATTTTAGAGCTAATTAGGCTTATTATGTCATTATCGATGAAAATAAGCTAACTATATGACATATATGATGTTACCAAGATTGTTATGCCATTTCAAACCTAAGTAAGCTAATTATGCCATTTTTACATATGTAAGCTAAGTGTATGTCATTATTGAGCAACCCTAGGTAACTAAGAATATTAGAGATAACTTAGCATATTAGAGCTAACTTAGGTCATTTCGGAGGAAACAAAGCTAAGTATTGATCATTTTAGAGCTAAGTAAGCTAATTATGTCTCGTGTGACGAAGGCTCGTCGGCCCGAGGCTCGTGGACCGGAGTCCGAGATGGGTCCAAGTCTGACGGGTCCACCTGAGACAGAGCACTCCGATGGTCCGAAGACTCAGCTGGGGGTGGTGGCGAGGAAGGCGCAACAGCCTTCCTACCTCTCCCGCCGCGACGTCCACCTCTAGCTGCACCCCTCTTCGTCTTCCCCCGACCTCTCCCGGAGGAAGAAGAAGCGCCCACCGGTGTGTGTATGCTATCTACCAGCGCTCTCCGAAGGTGCTGGGGTGGAATAACAGCACCCCCCAGCACGCGCCGAGGAAGGAGGCTCGGAGCACTCTCGACCCGCGCTCACCATCTGTCAACACCTGCAATGACAAGGAGTAAACGAAATTAGTACAACATAAACATAATAAAATATTTAAGTGTGTACCATCATCATGAACATAATAAAAAATTGAATACCTAATAACATAAACTAATTAATAATATATATTCCCCTCGATCCTCGACCCGTCGACCTAGCTAGCACTAACCTAAACCACCCACTAACCTATACTTCTTCTTCTTCTCCTTTCTTTCTCCTTCTTCTTCTTCTTATTATTTTTCTTCTTCCTTCTTTTCCTTTTCCTCTTTTCTTCACATCTTCTCCTCTTTTTCTTCTTTTTCTTCTTCTCCTCCTCATCCTCTTCTTCATCATCATCATCTTCTTCTTCTACTTCTTCTTCTCCCTTCTACTTATTCTGCTTTTCTTCTTCTTTTTTCATCTTTTTTCACTTCCTTTAATTATGACTATTTAACTAAAACCTAACACTAATCTAATCTAATCTAGCTAAATATATATCTAATATATCTATTATCTAAAACAGAGAAGAAAAAACCGAACTCCTCCTCATCTTCTTCTTCTTCTTACTCTTCTCCTTGTCGTCCTCCTCCTCCTCCTCCTCCTCTTCTTCTTCTTCTTCTTCTTCTTCTTCCCCTTCTACTTATTCTACTTTTCTTCTTATTTTTCATCTTTTTTTCACTTCCTTTAATTATGATTATATAACTAAAACCTAACACTAATATAATATAATCTAATCTAATCTAGCTAACTATATATCTAATATATCTATTACCTAAAACAGAAAAGAAAAAATAGAAGAAAAAAATAGAATTCCTCCTCCTCTTCTTCTTCTTCTTCTTCTTATTTTTCTTCTTCCTTCTTTTCCTTTTTCCTCTTTCCTTCTCATCTTCTCCTCTTTTTCTTCTTCTTCTCCACCTCCTCCTCCTCCTCCTCCCCCTCCTCCTCTTCTTCTTCTTCTTCTTCTCCCTCTTCTTCTTCCCCCTTCTACTTATTCTACTTTTCTTCTTCTTTTTTCATATTTTTTTACTTCCTTTAATTATGACTATTTAACTAATCTAGCTAACTATATAACCTAAACTAATTAAAGCTAAACTATTTAAACTAAATAACCTAAACAAATTAAACTAAGTAACGTAAACTAATTAAACCGAAACTAACTAAACTAAAAAACATAAACTAAAAAACGTAAACTAAACAGACAAGAAAAAAAGAAGAAAAAAACTAAATCAACTTCTTTGCTGCATCTAAATCAACTAAAATAGCAAGAAAAAAGGTAAAGGATAGAACCTCACCAGGGGGCGGAGCGGCGACAGGCGGCGGCGGGCGGCGTGGGCCGGCAGGACGGAGAGGCGCCAGGCGGCGGCGGGCGGAGCGGCGCTGGGCGGCCTAAGCGGCGGGGCGGCGGGCGGCCTTGGCGGTCTATGGCGGTGGGGTTCGGCAGCGGGGGCGGCTCGCGCACGGGGACGGCGCGGTGAGGGGAGAGAGACAGAGGGGAGAGAAAGAGGATGGTGCGGGCGCGGGCGCTGACTTTTTTTGTTAGGTCAAAATCTCTCTGCCGTCTGCTAGCAAACGGCAAAGTGCCTAGGTAGTGGGGTGGGGCCGGGGGAACGGCCGTTAGGTGGGCCACTTTCTTTTCGGTCTGATAGCTGACGGCAAAACAACTTTGCCTTTTGCTAGCATATGTCAAAGAAAGTGGCCATTAAGTTCTTCTCGTTAGTGGGCCACCCACCCTCTTTGTCGTCTGCTATCCCATTATATAACACTCCCTCCATCCCATTAAATGATGTATACAACACTCCCTCCATCCCATTATATAAGATTTTATTACATGTATATCTAGACATCATCAGAACATTAAGGTAACACTCTTCCTTGTTGCTATGTAGCCTGGGATTGCATATTTAGTCATTCAGTACAATGCATGTTGCTATGTAGCTTTATTGTGCAGGCTTAAACATGCTAGTTAGGCAAAACAAGAAGTGGAAAGCTGTGTTAACTGGATCAGGCATAACATTTAAAAACAAGCAAATAGTCATTCAAACTGGTATTGTGCAGGTCTAAAGTACACTAGTTATTGTTAAAAAACGAAAAGGCATGTTAATTGCAATATCCTTAACAGCAACCAAATATCGTAATTCATAGTGGTATTGTTGAAACTGTTATTGATGAAATTGTACTGCATGGCAAATAGTTGCACATATAGAGCATCACATTGTGAAGAACTAAAATAAATAAGTCATAAGGCCATCTCTAGCTGATCCATTAAAAGTTAAAGGACTAAAACCCTTAGTGGATATAAATATATACTCCAACAATTTTTGGCCTTTTCTAGTCGATGCCCTAAACTTAATGTTGTAAAGTTCAATTTGATCAAGTTCAAAGCAGGTTCAACCGAAAGTAGCATGCATTCAAACATAAACATATAGAGTTTTGCATAACCGAACATAAAACATAAATTTAAACTAAGCTAAACTACTTTCGGTCGAAGTAGAGGTCGAGCCAATCCTTCCTCGTCATGTACGGTGTGCCGCGAGCCGGGTCCGGGCCGGTGCCGCCGTCGGGGTCGTTGCGGAAGGTACTCCTCCGCTCGTCGACGTCGATCTCCTCATCCTCGGGGCCCACCTCGATGCCCTCTGTGCCACCGTCCATGCCGCCTTCGACCTCGTCATCGGAGGAGAGCGCGATAACCTCACCGCCCCCCGCGCCACCGTCCTCACCGCCTTCGACCTCGTCATCAGAGGAGAGTGCGATAACCTCGCCACCCTCCGCGCCGGCAAAGATCGCCAGCTCCGTCTCCATGAGTTCCGGGTGCTGACGGCGGAGCTCTTGCATGTAGGCCTCGTCGGCGGCCTCGGCCTCGAGGCGCTCCCACGCCTTGCGATCCTCCCGCGCCATAGCCGACCTCACCATGCCTGGCTTCGGTGGAACGAGGTCGACCGAACGTGTGCTGAAGGGGAAATTGAGCCTAGCCGTCGCGTCGTGGTAGCAGACCTGCCGGTGGTCGTACTCCATGAACGCGAGCTGGGCCGTGTGGAAGCTACCGAGCCACCGACAGGTCTCCCGATCTGTAATCTCGGTGAGCCACGTCCCCCACCGCCGCTGCCGGACCCCGAGGTAGGACCTCATCAGTTATCGGGTCCGAGAGAGGAGGAAGAAGTCCTCGAACTGGCGTAGGGGCCCGGCAGCGGGCATATCGGGGGACCGGCGACGGCGGATCGAGCCCGCGGAGGACGACTGGGACACCTCAGCGGCCACCTTGCTGGTGTCGAGCGAAGAGGCCGCGATAAACCTATTTTTTGCCATTGGATCCTCGAGCTCCCCAGCACATAGGCAGATGTTGAGGATGGATGCGGCAGCGATGGCGGCCACCTACCAATGGTTTCAGGGGTGGTGTGTGTCTATGTGAGCGGAGGTTTTGGGGAGTGTGTGGTGTGTGTGGAGTATGCTGCCCTTGATGCCCGTGTGAGTTTGAGATAGATGCAAGGTCGAAAGAGCATGTTGCAAAGCCGTCTCCCACAAAAAATGAGAAGAAGAAGAAGAAGCTTCACCAGCAGCAGGGCATTATAGACGGATGAACTATTTCCTCTCTTGTAAAAATTATATTTCCTCTTTGTGTACATTGATGTAGATGAACTATTTCGCCGGTGTGCATGTCTTTGGAACAAGTGTACTCTATGTACATTGATATAGGTCCTCTTGACTATAATGAACTATTTATCCACCTAGTTTTCTTTATTACTGCTCCGAACCATACTCCCGCACCATCCAATTTTCATCCAGTGGTTGTGACACATTTCGTCCTGGGCATCACTCCGTAGCCACAAATATAATAAATAAAATGAAGGCCCGTCTTTGCCTTCTACTTCTGTAATACAGGTAGTACCTGCTGGTGTGGCCATCTACGCCTCGTAACACCCCAACGTCCAGCTATGGCACCCTCGCCACGGCCAGGCCACCACCGGCTGGTTCATCTCAAATGAGCGAGTCACGAACGCCGCCGCGACATGGCCAGCTAGGCATCTTGAACTACACCGATGCCGCTTCTCCGTGGCCGACCTACGCTGGCCCGTGGCCGCACACCGTTGAGCCACGCATTAATATACGATGGTAGGAACACCTCCAAAATCACTGGCTCAACTACGTCGAGTACATCATGTTCGCAAACCGGTATCCATTGAGAAGGTTGCTCCCACCCATGAGCACACGCCTAAACGTATCCAGCATTCCATCCTCGCCGATGACTGGTAGATCCTCGGTACGGTTCAAGTGGTCAGAATCTCGAGCCTAAGTTGAGATATGTGCCCCGGGTAGATCACTGGCTCCCACTCGAGCTCCCACCCGGCCATCGTTGCCGTCGCACCACTGACGATCGGGAGCAGCACCCTGCCGCTCATCCGGAGCATGAGCTAATAAACGTCGTGCAACACATCACAACAGACAAGCACCTCGACATGGGTCGCTGGGCAGAAACTTTTCTTGGCCACAAGCTCCATGGTCTTGTCCAAGATCGGTGTGGTACTGCAGTTGAACTTGGGGGTAAAGTACTATGGGAGCATCTGCATGTGCATGGCCCAGACGTCGATGTTGGCGTGGTGGAGGTGCTGCTAGCTGGCGATGCAGCATGCTACATGGGTTAGGCAGGCACCTGTTGCCATGCTCTGGTGTTGGCACCGGCATTGTCAATGCAACTGACAATCCGGAGAAGGACGAGCAGGAAACGAAAGGGTCTTGCATGCATGTATAGATTCACGCAGGAAATTATTTCCTGCAAATATGGCCTTTGTTTACCTTTTTTTAAGGCTATAGATGACCCACATGTGGAAATCTATTATAATTGTTGGATAAAAATTAGTGGTGCGGGAGTACGGATCGGAGCATGGGAGGGGAGGAGGCAAGCCTCGTCCCACGCGATTCCCCTCACATCGCTCGACCCATGACACCACACATCTGTCGACCTGCGCCTCGCCCCTCTCGATCCCACCGCCATTCTGCTTTTATGAGAATAACATGTTGGCCACCCACTTATAGGGTCCACATGTCATTGACTCAAAGGCAGGTGCACTAAGCCGCTGAAGCTCGGTCCCGTGGGCCCCGAGAGGGAAATGTAACTCCTCCGCCAAGCCTTGTGTTGCTCCCGCAGTACGAACTTGTGCCAAATCCGGAATTTGATTCTTACTACTACCAATGTGCCGGCCCGTGCGTTGCAATGGATCCAAAGTAGTAGAATAATACTTGTTCACATACTTGAAATATAAACACTCTAATTTTGATATACATATATCAGTAAAAAAAATATGCTTCACTGAAGACATATTCCTCGTGCTGTATTTATGAGATGAGGGGCGGCTGTGGCTGGTTTCAGGATAATAATAGTTTTTTAAAACATTGGAGCAGATTTTTTCTAACATTTTGTCGCATGGCACGACATCTGGTGCACCTAAGTGTCTGGAAAAAAAGTGGAGTTCACTCTAAAGATATGTACATGCTCCCATTTAGTGGAATGCACTCTAAACACATTATCTATTTATTTTTCTCTAGCCTTTCCTAGCCATGCAACCAAGCCACATAACCTAGTCGTGCATGCAATCCAAAAATTGCAATATACTCCAGCATGCAATGCTGCCACATCATCTATTTATGCCAGTTAGTCATATATTGTGTTTTGCATTAGTCCAAATATTAATGTTCCATAAAACTAAACTCCAAATGTCAGCCAGAGCCGAGGCAGAGGACGTATGACGGGGGAGGTGGAGGCGTCTTCGTAAGAGGAGGAGAGCTCGAAGAATAATCTTGCAGGTCCGTCACCACCTCCATATCGGCGTGGGACTCCTCAAGCGCCCACTGGAGGTCGCGCTCCTCCACAGAGCAGCGGAGTCATGGGATTTTGCTAGACCATGATGGGCACCATGCAGTACTCCTCATATCCAGGGGAGCGATGCTCGCATGTCGACTCCTGGGGTACTGTCTGGAGCACGCGCTCGACCACCTCGTGAGCCGTGAGGATGCCATGTTCACGGGGCGTGCTGTTGGAGCACATGCTCATGCGCTTGAGCCACGAGGATGCGATGTTCGCGAGTGTGCTGTTGGATCAGGGGTTCCGGCAAAATCATTAAGGTTCGAACTCTGGGGTGCGCACGAAGATCTCTCTCCCACAAGCTCACAGACTCACCGTGATCTCAAGGCCTAGCTCGCCGAACCCGAAGAACAAGGGACACAAGAGTTTATACTGGTTCGGGCCACCGATGTGGTGTAATACCCTACTCCAACGTGGTGTGGTGGATTGCCTCGCAGGCTGGGATGAACAAGTACAAGGAAAGAACTACCTCCTGAGGAGAGGTGTTCTTGAGCTCGGTGAGCTTGTGCGTGCGACGATGGAATGGATCCGATCCCAGATCTGTTCTCAGTTGAGTTCTCTCTTTCCTATAGTGGTGGCTAGTCCTATTTATAGAGGCCTGGGTCCTCTTCCCAAATGTCAGGTGGGAAGGGATCCCCCAACAGCCAATTTGAATGGGAACAACTAGTACAAGCTATCCTGACAAAAGGTGGTATTTGCCTGCCAAAGACTGGTGGTGACGCCGTAGTGGGCTCCGCGATGACCTCCATCCTGCCGTCTCGTTGGTCTTGGTCTTGTTGCATCGATATGGAAACCTTTGCCTGATTCCTCGGGACTCCTCGCCTGCGCCTGCTCCTTTAGCACCAAAGAGGAAACCAGTACTCTGCACCCACTGGCGCCCGCCTGGCCTAGGTCGTCATGGCTCACGTCATGGGAACCTCATGAGGTGCCCCTTGCCTTGATCTCTCCGCTCCTCGCGAGTCAGCCTAGTGAGGCTGCCCCTGAGGAGGTCTTGTGTCGTCCGCCTCATGAGGGTCTTCAGTGTTTGCTGGTGAAGATGGGCCGTACCGGGCCGCTAGTGGAGCCATGCCGTGGGCCGCAGGCAGGCAAGTCTGGGGACCCCCGTTCCCAAAACGCCGACAGTAGCCCCCGGGCCCAAGGCGCGCTCGGATTTGGCGTCGAGGCGAAGCCAAGGGGCAAGTGCGGAGTGCCGCGGCCCCCAACCACCTGCAGCCTTGATTGACGCGTGGCAATTGATGGGACGTGGGCGTCTCCACTTCCCCACGCTGCCTCGGCAACTGCCTGACTGACAAAAGGCTGGCGCTGGACGTGCTTCCTTCGTTGCTCCCCTTCGTCTTGCTCCAGATCCCCTTTGTTTCTCCTCATTCCCAAAGACTCCAGGTCTACCAAATCCTCCTCTGAGCATGACGCCAATGGCACCCAACAAAGCCCGGGCCGCCCCTCCGCCATCCTGGTATGAGCCTGCGGTGAAAGCGCCAAGCGTCTCAGAGAAGAACCTTGCCGCAACGCTCCTGATGACGGCGGCGGGCGATGAGAACAGGAAAACTGCACTCCGGGCTGGCTCCGCCGAGACGGAGGCCTCGGGTAGCACCTTCTATCCCTTCTTCATGTGCAACATTGTTGCGGGGTTGGTCCCCCCCATCTCCGACTTCTTCTACTCCGTCCTCAGCCATTACAAGCTTCACGCCCTCCATCTTCATCCGAACTCCATCCTTCTTCTGTCGATCTTCGCCTTCTACTGTGAGGCGTACGTCAGCGTGATGCCGTCCGTGGCGCTGCTGCGCCACTTCTTCTGTCTCCGGGTCAAGGACGGCCCCTGCTCGGGGTGTGCCAACTTCGTTGCAGCCAACAAGACCAACGCGATCTTGAAGGCCGGGAAGAAGGCCGAGGGCTTCAGGAGCCAGTGGGTCTTGATGGATGCCAAGTGCTCTCACCCCTGGCTGGTGCTACCGACGGAGATGCCCACGTCTCACGACGGGTGGTTCCGCGCGAAGCTCACCGACCCTCGGGCGGAGTTGGTGCTGGAGAGGATGACCGCCGACTTGAAGCCTGATGATCCAAGGGCGGGGAAGCTGACGGGGGCCATGATCGTCAAGGAGTTCATGGCGCAACGCGTGGCTCCCCTCAAGGCATGCTCGCGCCCCTTGTGGAAGCTCGGGGGCGAAGCAGACGACGACGCTGGCAACCACCCAGTGAGGGAAGTCCTGCTCCGTGCTGGGGTCACTACAAGGTCCAGGGTCTCCCCCTCGAGGAAGCCGCCGTCCGATGTCCCAACGAAGAGCAGATCATCGCTGATCTCTCAAGGTGATACCCCTGGCTCGTCGTCGCTTGGAGCCACCGCGGCTTCGCCGACTCCTGGGGCCCGAGCGCCAGTGCCTCAGGCCGCGAGGCCCCAGGCTCCGCACTTCTGAAGAGGCGCCGGGACTACGCCGCCACGGACCAGTGAGTATCCTGCCCTGACCTTGCCCTTGCTCCTACTTCCGTTGCGGCTTACTGATGCTTCCTCCTTGAGCTGCTAGGCTGACGTCATCATCAAAAAAGAAGAAGGAGGGGGCAGCTACATCCTCGGGGACCTAGCAGCCTGGCCGGCCGCACCTCCTCCGGGGCAAAAGGGAGGCGATGGCGCCCGCACCTCTCCGGCCTGGTCTTCCTCGCGAAGCCCAGAGGAGCGTCTCCAGGGGACAATGGCCCCTGATGCTATGTTGACTCCCGAGGCGCTTGTTTGTAGCTCGCTGGCAGAGGCCCCGCAAGCTCCGGAGCTCCTGGCTTCTTCTTCCACCGCCATGAACCTTCAGGTCTTGGCAATGACGCTGCATCCTTCTTCCGTCTCACCATCAGTTCGTGATCCTTCTGCCCTGCCTGACGTCCTGGAGCACGCTCTTTGTGCGCTGGCCCTGCTGCGCAGCAGCTTCAAGGCACCGACCGTCGCCTGGTGTCCGGGCGCCTGGAGCTGATTTCTGGCTGGCTCCATTCCGATGCGTCAGTCTGGGCAGTGCTGAGCCAGGCCATGGCGGCTTCCTAGAAGGACAAGCAGGCCGCTGCCCAAGCCGCGGCCGCCCGCGAGGTGGTGCTGAAGGCCGCCGAGGCCGCCAAGGGGCGCTGCCAGTCCATGGAGGCCGAGCTGGAGGTCACGCGCATCGAGCGTGCGGCCGAGGCTCGAGACTACAAGGCGGAGGAGGAGAAGATGAAGGCCCGAGAGGACGCCGTCAGAGGTCGCGAGGCCAAGCTGGAGCAGGTGGCGAGGGCACATGCCACGGAGCGTAGCCGGCTGGAGAAGCTGGAGCAGGAGATGAAGGCAGAGAAGGCCGAGCTGGAAGCCAAAGCGAAGGTCCTGGCTGAGGACCGCATGGGCTTCCAGTCCCTTGAGGATAAGTTCCGTGTGGAGCTGCAGGCACTCTACAAGAAGGGCTTAGAGGAGCCGCTGGCGACAGACGACGAGGGCCCCACCCAGCTGCTCCCTCATCTTGTCGCGGTGCTCGAGGACGTCGTTGATGGGATCGTCCCCTTGGTGGAGGGGGAAGCCCGTGCACTCTCCTCATCTGCACTGACGCACGTCTTCAGCCACCTCCATCTTCTTGATCCCGATGCCAACCTTGACGAGCTGCTCGAGCCCGTGGATGATGAGCGCTGTGCAGCCGCTGCCGATGCCGTGAAGAGCCGGGTGGAGGCCTTGCTGAAGAAGTTCCGCGCCTTCGACCCTGCGCCCTCGACTGGTGGTGCTGCTGAACCTGCAACTTCGGCCGGCGGCAAAGGTGAGGGCAACGTCGCCGTCGAAGGGGCACCCCTTGGAAGTGACGGCGGCGTCCAATGATGACGAGATGGCTTGCTGGCAGCTCCTTTTCCTGCGTTGCCTCTGCAAACTTGTGTTTGGTATTTGAAGAACAGTGTGTTTTTTAATATTTGTTTGAGATTTCATGATTTCCTTCCCGTTTGCTTGGTGTTCTACGTCGGCACGGCCCGACCCCGCTCATACCTCAGCCGTCGTCGGGCCGTCCGGATCACCAGGACGGACCAAGGGGTGAGGAGCCACGTGGCCGGTTAGGCTCCTGAGTCGCGATGCTCAGGAGTCCCCCTTGACGCGCAAACGGCCTGCAGGAAGAAACCACTAAAGTATGTCTTAGGGTTCTACGTCGGCAGGGCCCGACGCCGCGCATACCTCAGCCACCGTTGGGCCGTCCGGATCACCAGGACGGACCAAGGGGTGAGGGGCTACGTGGCCAGTTAGGCTCCTGAGTCGCGATGCTCAGGAGTCCTCCTTGATGCTCAAACAGACCTTCATATATGTCCTTGCCGAGGTCCCGCCTGGAAGTGGCGCGCGACGACCAGGTCCAAGGGACCTGGCAGGGCGGCGTATGCTAGGCAGGGCCTCAGCGTAGCCCCATTGCCCAGCCCCCTCGCGTGACTCTCCCGAGGGGAAAGCGTTGCGATGAGGTTGGACACTGAGCCGGGTGGCTCCATGAGGTTGGTACGGCCATGGGGACGCCCTCAGTTGTTTATCACTAGCATGGAGCGTAGCGCTTCCGCACTTGCACGGGCATAGCCGCTCCTCGACTGTGTCGACTGCCAGCGCGGAGCATGGTGCTTCCACTGGTGCGTGGGTGAGGGCTCGGAGCCCCCGGGGCATGTATAGCCCCGCCCTGACACTTGGCTTGCACGACAGGGTTATATGAGGTGTGTCTGGGCACTCGTGAGCCGGTGCGGGACTCATGAAGCCCTAACTCAAGGCGGGTTGCGCGTGGTCTTGGTTCTTGATAGCTTCAGTGGTCCTGCAAGATGGTTAGGAAACCTGCACCGGACGAATTTCCTAAGGCGATCCCATGAGAAGGCCAGACACCAACGACCCCATGACGTGACATGAACGGGGCTGGCCTGCCAGACAGAGCTTAGTCGTTGGGTTTATCAATGCTGCAGGGACAGACCTGAGCACAGACGCTGTGCCAAGCCTACTCATGCTAGGAATCCTAAGGAAAGACAACCGGCGCGTGGCTCCCGTGGCAACGAGGGTGGTCGCGGGTGGGGTATCGATGTACCAGATAACTAGGTGATAGTCGTAGGGAAACCACGCAGGAAGATAAGCTAGTTCAGATAGATGCAAGAACAATACATGCCACTGGGACGGACCCGAGCAGCCTGGGGATGATGCAGCCCGAGGGGCGCCCCCAACAGAGTAAGCTAAAGATGCAAAAAGATACACGTCGCAGGGACATGCCCGTGCGACCTGGGAATGATGCAGCCCGAGGGGCGCTCCCAGCTGAGTAAACCGGAAAATGTCAGCTGGTTCCATTGTCGAAGGAGTGTTAAGGTAGCTGAAGTTGCGCGCTGAACAGGCGGCTCCTCACGAGCCACTAGGGCCCTGAGCCTCGGGAGGCTCTGGGGGCTCGGATGGTTCCTCGAGGACCATCGCCATCTTCGCCCGGACTGCGTGATGCCTGGCCTCGTAGACAGCCAGGATGCTCCGCAGATGACGCTGGTAGGTGACAGCCGTGTTCGGCAGGCCAAACGGCATGTGAACATAGCTGTGTGGTGGGCCCTCGCACCGGCCAACGCGCGAAGGCCAGAAGCCCTCCTGAGATGCGGCCTTGTTGAGCCCTGGAATGTCGACGCAGACGCGCAGCCCGCCCTCCTCGCCAGGATGGGGAGCTGCGCCGGGTGGTGGGCGGCGGTCGCCGCGTATGGTCCTTGCTTCCTGAAGCTCCTGGATTGCCTGGGTGACGAACTCCTAAGCACTAGGCGCTCCTCGCCTTGTGCCCGCTTGAGGGAAATGTGCAGCGAAGCATGCCTCCACATAGTGCCCGAGCGCCTCCCTCGTGATGTTGGCTAGGTCTGAGGCCCTCCAGAAGAGAGCCCCCGAGCCCTGCCCGAGGAGGGCGCCGGGCGCGCCTTTCTATACGAGAGAGGGAGGCGCCCCAGTTGCGGGCAGGTCCTGAGGTGGTGCCGCTGGAGACACTGCTTCCTTGAGGCACTGGGTGGAGTTGCTGCTTCTTCTTCTTGGGGATGGCCTCAGGAGGGTACAGTGTGCCTTCGTTGTCGGGGTCTTCAATTGCTACGGCTTGGTAGGCGCGCTCAAGGGAGCAGACCACATCTCTTTCTTCACACGGAACTGTGATGATGCCGCCACTCCCTGGCATCTTGAGAACGTTGTAACCGTGGTGGGTCACCGGCATGAACTTCGCCAATGCTGGATACCCAAGAATGGCGTTGTACGGCAGATGAATGTGGGCGACGTCGAAGTCAATGAGCTCGGTGCGGTAGTTGTTGCGCTGGCCGAAGGTGACAGGGAGGCGGACCTGCCCTATCGGGGTGGTGGAGCCGTCGGTCACTCCTGAAAATGGCTTGGTAGGCTGTAGCTGATCGTATGGCACTTGGAGGCTATCGAACGTCTCGACGGACAGGACATTGAGCCCTGCACCGCCGTCGATGAGGGTCTTGGTGACTTGGACATTGCTGATGATGGGTGAGCAAAGCAAAGGGAGGGCGCCGGCAGTAGCCGCGCACTTGAGCTGGTCCGACAAGCTGAAAGTGATGGCGCACTTGGACCACCTGAGTGGGCGCGTGGCCTCGAGCCTGGGAAGAGCCGCGTTCACCTCACGAGCAAACTGCTTGAAGATGCGCTGGGTCACTGGGGCCTGAGCTCCGCCCAAGATGCAGGCGATAGCATGTGGCACCTGGAAGCCCCCAGCCCCCTCGTCCTGGTGGTGGTCGTCATTCCTTCTTGGTGGTGGTGGCAGCGGAGGGAGGCCAGGATTGCCCTGAGGACGGTCCTCGCGAGGCTGGTCCCTCCAGGCGCCCTCACGAGGCTGGTCCTGTCAGTGGTCCTCGCGAGGCCGGTCGCGCCACTCCTGACGGGGGCCGCGGTCGTCCTAGCGTCCTCTGCTTCGTCCTCCTCCTCGGCCGTAGCCCCGGTAGTTGCGCTCGGGGCGTCGACCGAAGAGTCCATCTCGGATGGCCCTGAGCTCTTGACAATCATTGGTGTTGTGGCTCTGTACGTTGTGGAAGGCGTAGAATGGACGGCTGCTCTTGGATGACTCGCGGTGGTCCCGGCCGCGCTTCGTATATAGCTCCGCCGCGAGCACGGCTACCCCCTTGCGCTTCACGTCCTTGGCCTTGGCTTTTTTTTCTTCTAGGTCGGCAGCAGGGAGTTCGAGGAGGGAAAGGCTCCCCTCCTTAGCTCTCACACACTTGGTCGCCATGTTGAACATCTCCAGCCCCGTGCATAGCTCGTCCTTCATCTTGACGTTGCGGACGCCTTCAGAGAACGATGAAATGATGGCCTCGTCCATCACCTTGGGGATCTTGAGGCAAACGCTGTTGAAGCGCTGGATGTACTTCTGTAGGGTCTCTCCTGGCTGCTGCTTGATGCGGCGTAGATCGCCCGCGGCCTGCTGGCGGTCGCGAGTTCCCTGGAAGTTGGCGACGAAGCGGTCGCACATCTCACCCTAGTAGGAGATCGAAACCGGGGGCAGATTCAGGAGCCACGAGTGAGCACCATCTTTGAGATCCATGGTAAACCAGTTCGCCATGACTTTCTCGTCGCCATTGGCCGCCTCGATGCTCAGCTCGTACAACTGCAAGAACTCCGCAGGGTCGGGGGTGCCGTCGTAGCACGGAGGCAGGTCTAGCTTGTACTTGCCTGGCCAAACGACGCTACGCAACTCTGGAGTGAAGGCTTCGCAGCCTGTTGTGGCCACCGGGGCCCGCCGCGGGGGCGGAGCTTGGTCTTGTTGCCCGTGCACCGCTGCCGCAGGCGGCACGCGGTCTTGATGTGAAGGCGCCGGGAGTGCGGGGGCGTCTTCTCGCGGTCAGGGAACTTCGTGGCAGCCTCCTTTACGCGCGGTCGCCCGGCGCGGCGGGTCACGCCGAGGGGCCGCTCGCCTTGGTGCCCCGGCGCCGTCCTGGTGTGGAGGTGGCGGAGGCGCTCCGTGAGCTACGTTGCCCGTAGTTGGAGGAGGGCGAGGCAGCGAGAGGGAAGGTGCAGGGGAGCCCCCAGCAGCGCTGACGAGATCGGCGATGCGGTCTAGCTAGTCCTCATAGAGGTCGTCGACCTGGCGGTAGCGCAGGAGCTTGCATGCCATGAGCAGCGCGGCCTGGGCGCGTCCGTGGGCGCGCAACGAGCGTGGGACAATGAGCCGGCCAGAGTCAGCGACGGGGTAGCAGTGCGGCCGTCCCGCCGCATAGAGGGATGCAGCGAAGATGCTTGTTGCTTGTTTCCTACCGGGCCAGTGGCGGCGTTGGCGGCGGGTGATGGAGAACGACGAGGAGGCCACCGACAGGAGCTGTCTGAGCGACACGAGCGGCCAGGGTGGCTCGGCGCTCAGCGCGGGCTCGGCGTGCGTCCGCCATGAACGCGGTGGAGCAGTGGAGCACGGATTGATGGAAGGGAAGGTTCAGTGCACCCCTACGTGGCGTGCCATATGTTGGATCATGGGTTCCGGCAAAACCCTTAAGGTTCAAACTCTCGGGTGCGTACGAAGATCTCTCTGCCCCAAGCTAACACACTCACCGCAATCTCAAGGCCTAGCTCGTCGAACCCAAAGAACAAGGGACACAAGTGTTTAGACTGGTTCGGGCCACCGATGTGGTGTAATACCCTACTCCAGTGTGGTATGGTGGATTGCCTCGTAGGCTGGGATGAACAAGTACAAGGGAAGAACTACCTCCTGAGGAGAGCTGTTCTTGAGATCGGTGAGCTTGTGCGTGTGAGGATGGAATGGATACGATCCCAGATCTGTTCTCAGATGAGTTCTCTCTTTCCTATAGTGGTGGCTAGTCCTATTTATAGAGGCCCGGGTCCTCTTCCCAAATATCAGGCGGGAAGGGATCCCACAACGGCCAATTTGAAAGGGAACAACTAGTACAAGCTATCTTAACAAAAGGTGGTATTCGCCTGCCAAAGACTCTGGTGGTGACGCCGTAGTGGGCTCCGCGATGACCTCCATCCTGCCGTCTCGTTGGTCTTGGTCTTGTTGCATCGATATGGAAACCTTTGCCTGATGCCTTGGGACTCCTCGCCTGCGCCTGCTCCTTTAGCACCAAAGAGGAAACCAGTACTCTACACCCGCTGGCGCCCGCCTAGCCTAGGTCATCGTGGCTCACGTCATGGGAACCTCACGAGGTGCCCCTTTCCTTGATCTCTCTGTCGGTGTCAAAACCGGCGGATCTCGGGTAGGGGGTCCCGAATTGTGCGCCTAAGGCGTATGGTTACAGGAGGCGGGGGACACGATGTTTACCCAGGTTCGGGCCCTCTCGATGGAGGTAATACCCTACTTCCTGCTTGATTGATCTCGATGATATGAGTATTACAAGAGTTGATCTACCACGAGATCGTAGATGCTAAACCCTAGAAGCTAGCCTATGGTATGATTGTTGTTGTCCTACGGACTAAACCCTCCGGTTTATATAGACACCGGAGGGGGCCAGGGTTACATAGAGTCCATTACAAGGGAGGAGATCTACATATCCGTATTGCCAAGCTTGTTCCACGCCAAGGAGAGTCCCATCCGGACACGAGACGAAGTCTTCAATCTTGTATCTTCATAGCCCAACAGTCTGGCCAAAGTATATAGTCCGGCTGTCCGAGGACCCCCTAATCCAGGACTCCCTTAGTAGCCCGTGGACCAGGCTTCAATGACGATGAGTCCGGCGCGCAGATTGTCTTCGGCATTGCAAGGCCGGTTCCTCCTCCGAATACTCCATGGAAGATTTCGACTACAAGGATAGTGTCCGGCTCTGCAAAACAAATTCCACATACCACCTTAGAGACAATAATATTTCCCCAAATCTAATCTGCTGACACATTTTGCATCATGACGTCACACTATGGCCCGGTCATTATTCGAACCGTTTTTCTCAACGAGCTACTGCACATATTGCGAGGCGGTTTTCTTGGCACGTCTTGTTGAAGCAGAGATCGTGTCCCCTTATCACGGGATTCTCATCAATACGGGTGTGGGTAACCCAACCGCGCCATGAATTACGGCGCTTGGGGAATAAGCGAGTTTACCAGGCAGGTGGGGAGGCGTATAGTTTCTTCCGCCCCTATAAAGGGACAAGGATTCCTCTTTTTACCAATGCCTTCTTCCTCCTTGCTCATCCATTCTTGCACACTCGAGCTCCAGCACCCAAGTTTGCATTTTATCCTCAAACGACTCCAAGCATGTCCGGAGCGGGAGGCAAGTGGATGGTCTCCTCCATTACGGAGGAGGACATCACAAAGCTACGGGGAGCCGGATATCTGGCCACGGATATCGCACACCGGTTGCCAGACGCGGGCCAGATCGTCCCTACTCCAGAACCCCATGAGAGGGTGGTTTTTCTTACCCACTTCGTCTGCGGACTAGGATTTCCCCTCCACCCGTTTGTCCGCGGGCTCATGTTCTACTACAGGCTGGACTTCCACGATCTGGCCCCCAATTTCATCCTCAACATCTCGGCATTTATCGTCATGTGCGAGGCCTTCCTCCGCATCAAGCCCCACTTTGGCCTGTGGCTGAAGACCTTCAACGTTAAACCGAAGGTGGTGGTCGGCCAGCAAGCGGAGTGCGGAGGCGCCATGGTGGGCAAAATGCCCAACGTCACTTGGCTCGAAGGCTCCTATGTGGAGACCATAAAGGGGTGGCAATCGGGGTGGTTCTACATCACCGAGCCGCGCGACACCAACTGGGTGGCGGCCCCCGAATTTTGATCCGGAATCCCCATGCGGCTCACCTCCTGGAAAGAGAAGGGCCTATCCTGGGGTTCCTCGGTAGAGCTGACCGTACTCCAGACCTGCGTCAAAAACATGATGAGCAAGAAAATCAAGCTCGTCAACATGGTCCAAGTCATGCTCTTCCGCCGGATCCTCCCGTGTCAAAGACGGGCATTCAATTTGTGGGAGTTCGACCCAGCCGAGCACCAGACGCTGCGAGAGCTCTTCGACATGACGCACAAGGACATCTGGCAGGTGCTGTTCAAGGGCGCCGAGGTACCTCCTCCCCTTACCGAGGACTCCGGACTCAGCGCAAAGCGCCCTGCCAATCTGGTAATTCTTTTATATCTCATAAGATGTTCATTTTCCCCAGTCTAACCATGCGCGGGACCTAAGCCTCCACGCCATTTAACATGACTGGGTAGCGACAGCGGAGCAGATCGATTGTCCAGCCCCCCTGCCCGAAGATCCAGCAGATGCTGTCCTAACGGAGATGCTGGTTCTGGCGCCTTATGAGGTGCCGACGAAGAAGGCCAAGAAGAAGGCCACGGGGACCAGGAAGGGTCTCCAGTGCGAGGTTATATCGGACTCATCATCCGAAAACACCAAGGCGCACTCCTCCCATGAAAACGAGGAGGAAGAAGAGGAAAGTTCTCCCCACCCAGCCGGGGGGGGGGACTAGAAAAGGAAGGTCGCCCCATCAGGGGAGGCCGAAGGGTCCAAGAAGGGAAGGACCCTCCTCCCGGACTGCTCCACGACGGCCGCTTTCAGTGACGAGGAGTGGTTACCCAAGGACAAGCCCCTGGCGAAGTCATGAGTATCCTGATACCATAATAATTCTTGGTACGTCTTATTGTACTGTTTCTTATCACGCCGCGCATGATTATGCTGCCCATCCCGAGCCCACATCGACGTATCTTCGTCGGATGATTCTTTGGGCCCGCCGGATATGAACAGCGATTCACTCCCGAATGCCTCCTCCCCCCGCCCTACGTACGACGCCGAGGTGTTGTCTCAAAGGGGACTGAACCAAGGGGAGACGGTTCCGGAGGCGCTTCAAGGCGACATTCCAGGCGCTGGGGGCACGAGGGGCAAGACTCCTCTGGGCCCTAACACCGGGGGCAGCAAGTCTGGCCCCAAGCCAAATACGGCGCCGGAACCTCCAGTGGTTCCGGATTCTGTCAGGCAACCCCTCGCTAAGGGGGGCAAGCCGTCTATGCCGATGGCCTCTGTTCATCCAGAGGCATCGGACAACTTGCTGGAAGTGCTTCGCGATGCTTCCATTGACGAAGAGCACCGCACCATTATGAGTGCGGTGGTCAAGAAGGTTCAGTCCGCCAAGAGCGGACTGACTGAAGCCTGTGCCAGCCTCCTAACAGGCCTTGAGGTAAGTAACCAGATTATAAGAGAATGTTACCGCATAGACAGTAGCCCCTGATGCTCTATTTGGCGTTCGCGAAGAAAGGCCGAATAGAGGATCAAATAATAACCGCAGGAGTCTAATCGGAATATGTCTATGTGTATATGCAGGCTTCACTTCTGGCCGCTGCCGCACGTACTGCGGAGGTCGCCACACTGAAGCGGGACCTTGAGCGGTAAGGAAGAGCTCAGCCTTACCAAGAGGCAGCTTGAAGAGAACAAAGGTAAGTGATACCCCGTCTGTATATTATAAAAAAATTTGGTTTAAGAATAATAGGATCGTCATGAATTTTGCTAGGGGCCACGACCGAAGTGGCGGCCCTGCAGAAGGCGCTATCCGAGGCTGAAGACAAAGCTGCCAAGGAGCGCATCGAGCGAGAAAAGCAAGAAACCCGAGTAGGCGAGGTGCAGCAAGAGCTCCAGGCTCTCGCCAAAAAACATGAGTCCTTGGAGCTTGACTCTAAGACGCAAGGGTCCGAGCTTGCGAAGGCCCTCGAAAGCACACAACATGCCAAGGCCGAAGCCCAAAAGGCCCTCCGGGAAATTGAGGCGGTTAAGAAGATAGCGGCGGGTAAGGCATTCATTATGCAAAGCAAGCATGTGAAGGAAACTTTCTTTTTACTTACCCGAGTTCGGAGCTCTCCAGGAGCGTTCACAGATCTACCCCGCAGTGTGTCGGATGCCGCGGAGTTCTACCGGGCTGAGGAGGGGAGCTCGACGGAGAAGTTGTTCTGGTCTCAGTATACTGGGACCGAACACCCAATGCCCTTGAGCGACCAGCTGAAGCAACTGGTCGAGCTCCACAAGGCGGCCGAACAGGCCATGAAGGGTCTTATAGTCCGGATGTGGCCTGGCGAGCCCCTGCCTGATAGCTACTTCGGTCTGGTGAGGCGGCTTGTGAATGCCTGCCCACGGCTTGAAGTCATAAAGCGGTCCGTCTGCATCGAGGGTGCGCGCAGGGCTTTTGCCCGGGCGAAGGTGCACTGGGCGAAGCTGGACGCCGAAAAGCTGGTGAAGGAGGGGCCGCCGGAAGGCAAGGAGCATCGCCACCCCGAAAAGTATTATGACAGTGTCCTGAAGGGTGCTCGCCTTGTGGCGGAGGAATGTGCTAAGGATGTAATATTCGAATGAATGTACTCATGTGATCCTGTAATATGAAACGAGTTCATTTGCGCTATGCAACGCTTGTTAATTTAAAATATTACCTTCTGTGCGGCCGTTTATGAAATCTGAGAGTTGGCCAGTCGTCGGCTTCTGCCCCCATGTAACTAGTACTGAGGTGTTCGGGATAAACCTGAGCACTCTTTATCCCAATTTTGGGTCCTTCGAAGGAGGTGTTCAGCACAGCGAACCAGGCAATCGGACTATAAAGCTTTATCACTCTCACTTAGCCATAGAAGTCTACAATTTTAAATTTTGGCGAAGCCCCTAGTATTCGGAAGGCCGAATTTGGGGCGCTATATACGCCTAAGTCGGGCAAGGCCGACTCCTCGCCCGAAGCGGAAAAAGTCTTTAAGGACTTGAGACCTCTCGAACAGCGACCAGCTCTCGCCTCATCATGACAGTCAGTTTTCGGCTTTCTCTACTGAGGTGCTCGTCCGGAAGAACCGGGACACAATCGCAGTAGTTCTCCCAGTGCTACCTTAGCCGATATTGCGGAACGTAAGGTACCAAAACATGGGAGCCGGGCAAACCCAACTATTGACCCAAGACATGATTCGGAGCTGATGCATATAATGCTATAAGTTCGGGGTGCCGCACTGTCGAAAGTGTTCGGACTTCTCACGCCGTGTTATGGGGTATACCGAAGCCCCTGGCGCACTGGTCGTACCAGAATGTACGGGTGCAATTTGTCGTACATAGGTAGACAAGAAAAAAAGAAAGGGGAATGCAATAATAGGCTAACGCTATGCATTGTTATTAAATAATACGTCAAAGCGTACGGATACAAGTAGTGCAATAAGCAAAAAATAGGGCCATTTGACATGTCCTATCCAAGGGCAAGTTGCGTATGGGTATGTAAAACAGGTATTTTGATCGTTATCAGAGACCACCTGGGGATTCCCTTGTACGTCAGACCGTCTTGCTTCCTTGGTATTTCCTTGCCGCGATGAGTCCAACAATTAGACTGCCGGAAAGGGCTTCCAGAGAGTAAGGTCCTGAAAGAGAGAATACAGCCCCTGGGGCGGTTGAGCCGCATTGTGGGACGTGCCGTAGTGGTGCCTCCGCCTATGCCCATGGTATCTTGAGTGCGTAGTTATGTACGCGTGGCACAGATTTCGCCACTTGACTGGGACTAGGACGGAGGCCGAATTGCTAGTCGAGCTCAAAACGTGCCTGCCGATCCGCCTGCGGGGTACTCCGGACTCGCTTGAAGGTGTCCGGGGTCTTTTTCGCCGAATTGGCGGTTTGCCTAATAAGGCTGCTTTGCGCTTCTGCTGCGAGGGCCGCAGTGTGCTCCTCCGTGCGGAGCGAGCGCTCTGTGTTTCCATTAACTGTTATAACCCCGCGTGGTCCTGGCATTTTGAGTTTGAGGTATGCATAATGTGGTACCGCATTGAATCTGGCAAATGCGGTTCGTTCGAGCAGTGCGTGATAGCCACTGTGAAAGGGGACGATATCGAAGATTAACTCCTCGCTTCGAAAGTTGTCCGGAGACCCGAAAACCACTTCCAGTGTGATTGAGCCCGTGCAACAGGCCTCTACACCTGGGATTACACCTTTAAAGGTGGTTTTGGTGGGTTTGATCCTCGAGGGGTCTATGCCCATTTTGCGCACTGTATCCTGATAGAGCAGGTTCAGGCTGCTGCCACCGTCCATAAGGACTCGAGTGAGGTGAAATCCGTCAATGATGGGGTCAAGGACCAATGCGGCAGATCCGCCATGACGGATACTAGTGGGGTGGTCCCTGCGATCGAAGGTGATCGGACAAGAGGACCATGGGTTGAACTTTGGGGCGACTGGCTCCATCGCATAGACGTCCCTTAGTGCACGCTTCCGTTCCCTCTTGGGAATGTGGGTTGCGTATATCATGTTCACCGTTTTCACTTGTGGAGGGAACCTCTTCTGTCCTCCTGTGTTCGGCGGCCGAGGCTCCTCCTCGTCGTCGCTATGCAGCCCCTTGTCCTTGTTTTCGGCATTCAACTTGCCGGCCTGCTTGAACACCCAGCATTCTCTGTTGGTGTGATTGGCTGGCTTATCGGGGGTGCCGTGAATTTGACACGAGCGATCGAGTATGCGGTCCAAACTGGACGGGCCCGGATTGCTTCTTTTGAACGGCTTTTTCCGCTGACCGGATTTAGAGCCACTGAATCCGGCATTGACTGCCGTGTCTTCGGCGTTATCGCCGTTGTTGCGGCGCTTGTGTCTGTTACGACGTGGTCTGCCGTTAGTATCTTTGGCATCTGAAGTGCCAGGATTCCTTGATGTGTTGTTGCTGCGAGCCAGCCAGCTATCCTCGCCCGCGCAAAAGCGGGTCATGAGTGTCGTGAGGGCTGCCATGGACTTCGGCTTCTCTTGGCCGAGGTGTCGGGCGAGCCACTCGTCCCGGATGTTATGTTTAAATGCCGCTAAGGCCTCGGCATCCGGACAGTCGACGATTTGGTTCTTTTTAGTTAGGAACCGAGTCCAGAATTTCCTGGCCGATTCCCCAGGCTGTTGGGTTATGTGGCTCAAGTCATCAGCATCTGGTGGTCGCACATAAGTGCCCTGGAAGTTGTCAAGGAATGCATCTTCCAAATTCTCCCAACTACCAATGGAGTTTGCTGGCAGGCTATTCAGCCAATGCCGAGCTGGTCCTTTGAGTTTTAGTGGGAGGTACTTGATGGCATGTAGATCGTCACCGCGGGCCATGTGGATGTGGAGGAGGAAATCCTCGATCCATACCGCGGGGTCTGTTGTGCCATCGTATGACTCAATGTTCATGGGTTTGAATCCTTCTAAGAATTCATGATCCATTACTTCATCGGTGAAGCATAGGGGGTGTGCAGCGCCTCTGTGCCGGGCTATGTCACGACGCAGTTCATACGAGTCTTGTCTGCTGTATTCGGCCCGGCCGGATTTGCTTTTAGTGTATCGGGCGTGACAATCATCGTCGCGCGTTGGGGCGTGACCCCGTGATCCGTAGATCGATCTTGTATGTCCTGCTTTGTTTTCCAATATGTCTCGCAGGTCCTGCGTGTTCCCCGGGCCTTGGTGTTTTTGTTTGTCTGGCGACGGGGTGCGGGCTGGACTTCGGGCTGATGTGCCCCTCTGTCTCGGCCATGAGGTGGCCGATCAGCAGCATCATATGCTGGTAATGTAGGTTCTAATGCTTCCTCTCGAGTTGGGGTAGCAACCTGCCCTTTGGGTAACTCTTGGTTGGGCGTTCGAGTTCGTATCCCTCGGCCGCGAGGACTTCAGTCCATCTGTCCGCTAGTAGATCTTGATCAGCTCGAAGCTGTTGTTGCTTTTTCTTCAGGCTGTTTGCTGTGGCTATAAGCCGGCGCTTGAAGCGCTCCTATTCGACGGGATCCTCAGGCACGATAAATTCTGCGTCATCGAGGCTCACCTCGTCTTCGGAGAGAGGCATGTAATTGTCATCCTCCGATTCTCCGTCTTCTGCCTGTTCCGGAGGGCTAGCTTGTTCATCCTCCCGCTCTAGGTCTGGCTGGAGGGGATTGTTGTCGTCTTCGGCACTATCCGGAGCATTATTGTCTCTTGTGCCAGTATCGCTGCTTTTTCTATGGCGGGACTTAGAGCGGCGCCGCTGACGTCGGTGCTTGGATTGCTTCTTGGAGGGATTATCCTCCGCTGTCTTATCGCCATCGCCTTCTTTGGGGGTGTCCACCATGTATATGTCATATGATGAGGTGGCAGTCTAGTGCCCTGTGGGCGGTGGTTCTTGTTCGTCTCCTGCATCGTTGTCCATAGCGTCGATGTCTTCGGAGCCGAAGTCGAGAATGTTGGTTAAATCGTCGACAGTGGCTACTAAGTGGGTGGTGGCTGGGGAGCGAATTTCTTCGTCGGCCGCATCCCATTCTAGCCGGACATAGTTCGACCAAGGGTCTCCTGACAGGGAGAGAGACCTCAATGAGTTTAGCACGTCACCAAAGGGCGAGTGCTGAAAGATATCCACGGAGGTAAAATCCATGATCGGTGCCCAATCGGATTCGTTAGGCACGGATGCAGGAGGCTCGGAGCCCATGGCTGCAAACGAATCCAACAGTTCGGCAACACGGGTCTCGTAGGAGGTGAAGTCAGTATTTGGCTCTATCACCACTGAGTGTGCGGCCTCCGTGGCGGGGTCCATCCACCCGTCCTCAGATGGCGCAATTTGTTCCGGATTGAGGGCCAGAGTAGTCGCAGGTGTGATCTGCCGAACACTGTCCGACGGCAGAGCTAAGTCATGCTCGTCGTGATCGTGCGGCGCACCTAACATGGGCTCGAATCCGTCGAAGATCAAGTCTCCGCGGATGTCGACAGTATAGTTCAAGTTTCCAAACCTGACCTGATGGCCAGGGGCGTAGCTCTCGATCTGCTCCAGATGGCCAAGCGAGTTGGCCCGCAGTGCGAAGCCGCCGAATACGAAGATCTGTCTGGGGAGGAAAACCTCACCCTGGATCACCTCGTTGCCAATGATCGAAGGAGCCATCTAGCCTTATGGTGACGACACAGTGGAACTCTCAATGAAAGCACAAATGTCGGTGTCAAAACCGGCGGATCTCGGGTAGGGGGTCCCAAATTGTGCGTCTAAGGCGGATGGTAACAGGAGGCGGGGGACACGATGTTTACCCAGGTTCGGGCCCTCTCGATGGAAGTAATACCCTACTTCCTGCTTGATTGGTCCTGATGATATGAGTATTACAAGAGTTGATCTACCACGAGATCGTAGAGGCTAAACCCTAGAAGCTAGCCTATGGTATGATTGTTGTTGTCCTACGGACTAAACCGTCTGGTTTATATACACACCAGAGGGGGCTAGGGTTACACAGAGTTGGTTACAAGGGAGGAGATCTACATATTCGTATTGCCAAGCTTTCCTTCCACGCCAAGGAGAGTCCCATCCGGACACGAGACGATGTCTTCAATCTTGTATCTTCATAGCCCAACAGTCCGGCCAAAGTATATAGTCCGGCTGTCCGAGGACCCCCTAATCCAGGACTCCCTCACTCTCCGCTCCTCGCAAGTCAGCATAGTGAGGCTGCCCCTGAGGAGGTCTTGTGTCGTGCGCCATGCGAGGCTTGGCCCCTCACGAGGGTCTTGAGTGCTTGCTGGTGAAGATGGGCCGTACCAGGCCGCTAGTGTATCCACGCCGCCGGCCGCAGGAAGGCAAGTCTGGGGACCCCCGTTCCCAGAACGCCGACACGTGCTTCCAGAGCACGTGCTCGTCCACGTCCAGAGCAGCAATGGTGCGATATTTGCGGGAAGCGATAATGCAATGCTCACGGGCATGCTGCTGGAGAACGCTCTCGTACACATTGTGAGTGGCGAGGATGCGATGTTCGCGGGCGTGCTACCGGCGCACGAGCTCGTCCACGTCAAGAGTGGAGATGATGCGATGTTCGCGGGCATGATGTCGATGATGTGATGCTTGCGGGCATGCTGCTGGAGAACCCGCTCTTCCACATTGTGAGTGGCGAGGATGCGATGCACCTCGTCGTGACCGACTAGGGCGTGCTGCTGGAGCACATCTACCCCTCATTGCTGACGACGGCAAGCTGTAGATCACACTGTCATCCGCATGGACAGTCAGCGGGCGCTACTCACGGTCATAGATGGTGTGATCCACGTCGGCAATGTCAGAGACTCCGTCATCTTTCCATGCCGTGGCACCGTCTACTTTGGCAACGGCTGCATGCTCCGGTGGGTGTTGTGTCCGTATGCAAGCTTCGAGCTACGCTACCAGTGGGGGCGGGGGTAACCTTTTCATGGTTTCACATGGTCTGAGGAGAAAATAGAATCAGAAGTAGCACAATATATTGGAACGTGTCAGAGGAAGGCTGGTAGGAGTAGTACAACAAACATCACATGCGCACCATATTTTGAGAAGGGTTTAATGTAATTTGTGTGAAATGGGTCTGTGTGCACGATTTCACCCTATTTTCATATTTGGTTTGGGAGTGTATTTGATTTCTGTAATCAGAGCTCATTTTTGTAGTTGGTTTCAATTTATACATTGCATGTATTATTGTGAGAGACAGATATAGAGAGAATATTTGTGTGACAAAGAGGGGGGGGCAGCGATACCTAACGAGAGAGGGGCATATGCATGTTCAAAAGACTTTGTGTGTCATAGAGACAGGAGTGTCCGAAAGGGGGAGAGAGGGTGAGTGCGTGTGTGTGTGTTACAGAGAGAGAGGTGCGTGTAACATCGACATCGACAAGGTTACGAGGTTGCGGATATGGGAGAGCGATAGTGTGTGTGCGATGAAGGGACACACATATAGCGTCTGTTTGCGTGTGACAGAGCTGGATAGACCTCGACAGCACGGCTGGCTAGGCGTGGAAGGTTATGTGTGGTAGAAAGAGATAGTAGAGAGACAGACGAATGCTTGTTTGTTGCAAGGAGACCTAACTACATAGATAGGGGTAGCAATAAGAAGAGAATGGCAGTGTGCCTTTTTGTCATCAGATGGAAGAGAGACCAAGAGACACGCACTACTGTAGGATGGTCCAAACGTGACACTATGATCAGAGGCCCTTCGAGGAAACTGTGTGCGATGCCATAATCGCAAACGGTGGTGTAAAAAGACCGTAAAAAAGATGCAAAACATTTGCGATGACAGAAGCATCAAACACGGTTCAGAATTTAGTTGCGTGCGCGATGCAGGGCATACGGTTCAGCTCAATTAACTGTTTGGGATGAGGAGGCACAAAAGAAACGGGCAACTAGATGAAGGCGTGTGCGATATACAGCATACGGTTCACTGGGATGAACTGTGTGTGATTAGGCAACACAATGGAAACGGTTCAACTGAACAAGATGTGTGTGATATGCGGCAAACAGGTCCGTAATATGAAATGTGTGCGAAGACCAATAATAACACATACGATTGCTGCTAATAAGCCGTGTGAATTGCTCTGTCTACAGTAGAATAACCTGTATATATATATGTATATATATAACTGAAATAAACATCCAATTACATAAGTGACTATACAGATCATTCGCACACACCTCAATAAACAATGGCATCTAGTCATCTACTTCTTGTGACGCTCCCGCCACTGCTATGTGGCTCGATCCCTCGTCTGGGTCAGGAAGAAGACAGTTCCTCATGTCAACAATCCGCATGTACATCTCATAGCTTGTGTACGTGTCCATGGCCGCGTACTTGACATGTTGTTCATCTAGTCTCTTATGCCACACACTGTGCCAGGCGTTCTTGTCCTTATTGCTCTCTTGCTTCATCTTCGCGTAGTAGGGGTCGATGATGGCCGAGGCGAGGTCAACCAGGGAATTCAGTTTGCTTTTGTCGGTGCCCTAGACCTTGTAGCGGTGCTGGATGTTGACAAGATTCGGACATTTCAAGTACAAAACCTTGAGCGCTTTTAGATCGTTGGTGGTGTCCACCGTAGCGAAATTGTAGTCGGAGCTCTTGATAAACCTGGAGAAACGCTCGCAAGGCCTTGTGGCAAAGTGGAAGTGGTAGACGAGGATGTCATGTCGCACGCACAACTGGGCGATGGAAACCTTCTGATCATGCCCGGCACGACCAATGGTGTACTCGAGGTCGAAGCTGACCACTCCGTACTTGTCCTCGGCAAGGAACTGCTCCATAGTTTGGATGTAGCTCTCCACCGAGACCGGATCGTTCATGTACACCACCGAGAGGGCCTTCCCCCTCACGTGGGTGTCCACTATGTGATGCGTGGTGAACTTCCCACCGTTGTGGTCGTCGGCCGCTGGGAGCGCCATTGGAAACGCTGGATGTTCTCCCTGTATGTGTCCTTGTGGGTGTGCTTATTGTGTCGTGTGAGACGAGAGATGAAGGTAAATGGCCGCAGGAATAAAAGGGGGCCAGGCAGCGTGGATTCTCGGCGCGTCCGCATGGCAGTTTTTGCAGCGGGTAACTGCATCGTCGTGCCGCGCCCGGCGCAACCGCTTGCACACGAACGTGCGTGATCGTGCGCCTGCCCAAAACACTGGCAGCGCGCGTGGAGGGACGAGGGCAGAGCACCCAGAGGGACACGGGAGCAGAGCGCGCGCGGTGGGACACGAGCAGAGCGCGCCGCGGCCGCCTTTACCGCAAGCAGCCACATGCATCGAGCAGTTGAACACGCAGGAAATGGTCGCCTACTAGCCGGCCGACAGTTGCATCACTTCGTACAGAGCGGTCGTGTGTTACCACCTCCGTCTAGTCTATAGTCTCCTTTATATTCAGTGCCATACTTTGCCCTCAAATTTAACCAACAAAATGTTAATGCATGTTTTAAAAATTATATAATTGGAAACTATGTTCAAATACAAATCCAACTATATAATCTTTGGCAACATGCATTCGTATTTTATTAGTTAAATCATACTTATAAACCAGGACGGTGGTATAGTTGGTAATTAAACCGCAAACGTTTTTTTATTAACCGTATGTGTACGTGGCATTTCGTCCTCCTCTCACACGTCTTGTCACCCCGCTGCCGCAGACGGCTTACAGCGCAAGCTTGCGCAGCGCGCGGGGGCGTTCTTTTTGCCAAATGGTGGCGCCAATGAATTGTCGGTGTGTTGTTCCCACGCAACCTTGCAGGTTCCCGCGCAAGCTTCCTGCCTGACTCGGTGAAATCCCCCAAAATCCCAATGCTTACAGGCCTGCTATAAAAACCCTCACGGCCGGCGAGTCCTGCGTCGCATTTCCCCTCCATCCCTGTAGCTTATCTCGTCTTCTTCTCCCACATTCGCCAATGGCATCGGTCCGTCATCGTCGCTCAACCACTCCACCGTCATCAGAGGACAGCTCCAGCTGGGAGGCTACACCACGGCGGCGGCGCAGTCCCCGATGTAGTGTAGTCGTGTGGCGTGCCTGTTGGGTGTGCGCGGAACACCCACCACACGCTCCGCCGCTGGTGCCCGTCGGCAGCTGTTGCCGGCCGCCGTTGCCGCCACACCACCGTCGAAAGCCAGGGCCATCGCCCGCTCCGCCGCCGCGGCCCGAATGCGGGAGATTGCCGTCATGACCGCCACCCCACTGCCGGCCACAGTGGCCATCACCCGCTCCGCCACTGCGGCCCGAAGGCGGGAGGTGGTGGTCGTGGCCGCCACCCCGTCGTCGGCCGCCGTGGCCACCAGCCCACCATCGACCGCCGGGGTCATCACCCGCTTCGCCACCGCCACTCGAAGGCGGGAGGCGGAGGTTGATGCCCGCATGTGCGATAGCAACCTTGCGCGCTACACTGTGTTCCTGTGGGAGGAGGAGGAGCGCCTCCTCGAGCACACAAAGAGCCTTACCGCCGCAGTAGCAATGGCACACGCCACCTCAGAGGCGAGGAATCCGGAGATCTATGAGGAGAACCACCGCTTCGAGAGAGGTCGTCTGGAGCGGCAGAGGGCGTTCGAGGCGAGCGTGGCTGAAGCTGCATTAGCGACAGGCACCACATTGCGGTTGTCGAGCTCGTCGGTAGGCTCCTCCTCCTCCGCCTCTTACTGAGTGCGCTCGGTAGAGGAGAGGCAGCCGGAAGTAGTACAAAGCCCCTCCGCAGTAGTAGTACTATTTAGGGGGTATTTTGTTCAGTTCATCTGACTATAGATGTGGTGGAACTATACAACGTACTTAAAATTAGCTAGTATATATAGTTCAACTAGCTATTTTAGTGCGTGGTTGGCAACAATTGGGAAAAAGTTTGGTCGGTTGTGCTGTCGAGTTGAACTGTTTGTATAAATTAAGAACGACTGCTTAATCTATGAATGAAATCTATGCTTAATTACTGAATTTTAGTTGCAAAAAATTAGATGCCGCTCCATGATAGCATGCCAGGTTTCATGAATTTCAGACGAGTTTTGGATTTACTAGAATTTAAAAACCAGGCATCTCAATGTTTTGCCGGCAATCAACGATGCCCCGGTGTTTGAAATTCATTCCCATTTCTTGCTTGGGACCTAAGCATGCAGCCAGGGATACAGATTTGTTTTTTCAACCGATTTATATGCACTGGAGCATGTGCATGTAGTTCAGATTTGAATTGTTCACATAAAATGCATTGAAAACTCAGTTAATGCATAAAAATGTCCAAACGAACCCCGAAAAATCACAAAAAATCACACAACACTCCTGTTGTTCTATGTTGACACGAGAAAAAAATTTGAAAGCAATAATAGGAAATGGATATCATTTCGTCCCCAAAGGTGGGATGTTCCCTACCGAAAACCATCATGCTTGTTGTGAGAAGCTCCGGTTTGTGAGAAGCATATACCCAAACCTGCCCCAAATGGAAAAAATTTCTACCAAGGCATGTTGATGCCGCTCCATGATAGCATGCCAAGTTTCATGAATTTCAGACGAGTTTTGGATTTACTAGAATTTAAAAACCAGGCATTTCAATGTTTTGCCGGCAATAAACGGTGCCCTTGTGTTTGAAATGCATTCCCATTTCTTCCATGGGACCTAAGCATGCACCCAAGGACACAGATTTTATTTTTCAACCAATTTATATGCACTGGAGCATGTGCATGTAGTTCAGATTTGAATTGTTCACCTGAAATGGCTATAAAACCAATTTAATGTATAAAATGTTCAAACGAACCCTGAATAATTCCAATTCTTTTACGACACACATATAGTTGCATGTTCACTCCAGATAAAAGGTCTAGCAATTCAAACACCGTCCATTGCCGCTGTGACCCCATTATGTAATTCAAATAGAGATGAAAAATCATGTAGATCGCGCACAGTTTATTATCAGGAACCGTGCGAGATGTAGTACAAAATATCTTGGAGCACCGTCGGTGTATAGTACGCCTATGGCTTACGTGAGAAGGTGTGTCGGCTGCAGTCCACAGCCGGCGTCTCAGGCACACTAGCTCGCTCCCCAAATATCATTTCACTGTTCAATCGTCGTTGGTGAAAGATGGGCACGTGGACCCGCGTCGTGAAAGCAACTTCGGTGGCCCACTCCGGCGAGAGCGCGGCCGTAGCCGTCATGCGCGTGCTAACAAGGTGCATGAGCTCGGCCGCAATTTGCGACCGGGAGGCAAAGGCAGCCCAAACGGCCGCTATTGCTTCTCCGGTGGCGGCAGCAATATCTTCCTCGGGGATAGCAACTAGCGAGAGCGGGACAACAGCTGTCCGTTCTGCAGCGGCGGCCTTGGCCCTGATGGAAGCCACCCACGACCATGTCGAGGGTGCCCACGCCCAGCTCCTGGCGGTCACCGCACAAATCGAACGAAGCTTCACCGACAACGGTCCGCAACCCACGGCCGAAGAGCTGGCAACCGCCGAGAGCATTCGAGCAGTCGTCCGTTCCTCCGCCGCATACCTTGCAACGAAGGAGCCCGTCCAAGCCCAGATCGTGTCCGCCCATGCCCAGCTTGTGGCGGCCTTTTCGAAAGAGATGGCGGACGCGGATGGCGAGATGCTTGCCGAGTATGGTGCGATGGATGCCATGGAGCCCCTTCCCCAGGAGACCGTCGGGCGCGAATTGGACATGGAGACGGAAGCGGAGATCGATTAGCACCAGTCGTAGTAGTACTCATTATTTTGTTTAATTAAGACCGCCAGTCTTTAATTTGTTAGAGTAATGTTTAGGTTAGCTAGCTCTGTTTAATTACTGAACTAGCTCGACTAAGAAGTGTGGGTGTGCTGTAGTCTCCTTTGTGTACCCAAATTATATAATGACGTGGATGACCACTATAACCATGGAAATTCGAACCAAAACTTTTGACGTTCAAACTCATCACACACGGGTTAAGCTATCTGAATCATTTGTGATGTCCACATATCGTACACAGTTTTGAATAAGGGACCGTGTCTGATGACACTTTGCGCGCCAGTTTTTTGGCTGAAGCGATTCCTAATTTTTGGCTTCCGCGGAAATATCTACCTCCCCGCCCCCCTTACTAAAAGCCACATTTCCCCTCTTTCTGCCTTCCTTTCCAAGTTGAAACCTTCACTCCTTTCTTGCAGCACCGCCGCCTCCTCGTCGGCGCCCCTCCTTCATGCTGCTCGGCCTGGCCTATCCATGCAGGTAATCCACACCCGACCCCATCCTCCTCCTCCTTCCACATCCCACATGCTCCGACCGCCGGTGCGAGCGTGACACCTTCCACCCAAATCACCAACCCCTCCACCAAATAAGCGCGCGGCCTAAGCCATGGTGCACGCAGTATAGCCAAGACCTCAAGGACCATTGGCAGCGGAGAAGCAAATCGCGGATGCCCGCGCGAATGAGGTCGCGATGGCTGCCATTCGTGCCGACCCCCAGATCTTGGAGGAGCACCTTGCCAATTTCTAACTACGCCGGTTAAGCATGCTCGGTTTACCCATTGCTTGTGCTGCTCCTGCCATTCCTTCACAAAATCTAGTGAATTGTGCTATCTAATTTCACCATGCAATCTGTTGCTCTAGTGTATATGTTCTATATGACGTGCAGTGTGGTGCTCATTTATTGACTGTTTTGTTAATTAGTTGTTGTCTTCAGTTAACTGTTTGGTTCAATTATGCAAATGTGATGTTCAATTCTTCAGGTTGCAATTTTGTATTGTCTTCCATGTAAGAAATAAATCGAATTTATCTTTACAAAATTGTGGATGCATTCTGTTATTGTATACCATGTGAGGAATAAATTGAATTTGGTTGTAGTAAATACATGAGAAACAAATACAATTGCTACAATTGGTTGTAGTTAACTGTTTGGTTAACTCTCTGATCTTCTATTAGGAGTATGTTATATTCTGCAATGTGTTGCTCAGTTAATGTTTGGTTCATTTGTTGTGGTGTTTAGTTAACAGCTTGGTTCAATGTTATATTGTGCAATGCGATGCTTAGTTAATGTTTGGTTCATTTGTTGTGGTGTTTAGTTAACTGCTTGGTTCAATTCTGCAACGCGATATCCAATTGTCGTGGGTAGAATTTTGTATTGTTGTGCATGTGAGGAATAAATCGAATTTGGCTGCACTTAATACATGAGAAACATATACAAGTGCTATATTTCCAAGTTCTTAATCATGCTTGGTTTGGGTAAATTGGTTTTCCCTGTGGCTTCAATTAATCTGATGAACCTGCAATGTGCTTATTTTTCATCAAAATATTTTACTGATAGCATGCGAACCCTTACTTAACCTGATGACTAACTACCTGATATGTGTTGCAGGGAAACAATGGGAAGCATTGAGGTTTCCAATCGAGGTTAGCACATGCATGGTCCGTTGTCTAGTAGCACAATATTGTGCAATTGCAGGAACCATTCTAATATTTTTGGTTTTTAACAATTTGGTCTTGCACATGTAGGTCCTGCTGTCATAGGTTTTGACCCACTGTTCGACCCTTTATGCATATGGGAAAATGAGTTGTCCATGAATATAAATCAAATCAAGAAACTCAGAAAGATTTTTAGGATAAAGAAATTAGCGACAAAAAACAACAAGATATTTGTCTGCACAATGAAGAAGACATCAGTTCACTACAAGATGGTACTAACTATTATACCTTGCCTTTTTTATTCCTTTGCCCCATTTCCAATATAGAGAAGATATTTATGCACATCCTTGTTTTCAGGCCTTTCCAAAGCAGTTCACTGATGATTACCTCTCAAACCACCTCTATGGTCAGGAGGCGAGGAAGGTTTTCATACAACACCCACGGTTCAATATTGAAGTATTCCTGAATAGGACGAAGGACGGACGGTCAATCATCCACAGGCACTGGCCTAAAGTTGCAAAGACCTTCAACATGAATGAATTTTCAATATTGGCCTTCCACTTCAGCAGTTATCCAGATGAGATGCATCTGTCTATATACCGTCTATGATGCTAATTTCGAAAGGTTCAACATGTTGCATGTGGAACTTGCTGCTGGTGCAGTTGTGTAATGGGGTAGCTGAGTGCTGAAGCTATATCATGTTCTACTCCGATGTATTTCAATTATGAAATTCTGCTTCCTTAATATGGAAATGAATTATATTGTGTGCTTAATATGAATGTCAATTAGATTAATAAATGGATTATTAATAATAGGGCAATTACCCTGTTAATGGCGAATTAGCCTGCTAATTGGGTTTTGATATTGCAAACGGTTTTTGAAAAAACAACGTGGGCGATGACCTCAGGCAACGCACACGGTTTCTAGGAATAAACTGTGTTGGATCTATGAACAATCACACACAACTTTCTCTTGAAAACTGTTTGCGTTAGGCCACCTTGCACAAACGTTTACCACATAAACACTATGTGTCATGGACAGCCTTTGCCACACAGTTTCTTCTATGGACCATGTGTGATACATTCAATAACGCAAACGATTTACCGAGAAAATTGTGTGTGATATACCTGTGAACGGAAACGTTTTCCTTGGAGCGACTATGTGGGATGTGCACAGGAACGGAAACGTTTAGCGGGGACTGAATGCGTGGGATGTACTTGCAACCGGAAACAATTTCGCCGTATAATTGTATTTTTTTACCTCTACTGTACGTATTTTCGTATTTGAGTGCTCGCCGGTCGCACACGACCTCATTTTGCCGAACGTGTGTGCCAGGATGGCATATCCCCGACGGTTTCTGGGTCGTGTGGGAAGGACGGCCCTATGGCCCGCACTCACTTGGCGACGGTTCCAAATGTCGTCGCGCAAAGGGGTAAAAAACCGTTTGTTTAGGACCAACGCGCACCAGTGATGCATCGTGTGGAGAGGTGTGTGTGTTTCGAGAGAGAGAGAGGGAGGCGTGGACCTGAATAATGAGATGGGTGCTCATGTGTATGTTATAGGGAAGGAATTGTCTAGGTGTTAGTCTTATGATGGCGACCCAATCTTTCAATAAGAGTGGGGATAAGTATCGACTTGGTGGATTTTGACATTGAGGATCCAGCTATATCTTACCTGGTGATACAAACCGACAATCGTTACTAAAAAAATATTCGATGGACGATGATCTTCTCGTATGCACAAAATCAACCTGAATAACAAGCTGGAGTTCCTCCGAGCAACCGAAGAATCGGCTAGAACTAAGATAATGCAATCATAATTGCCAATATGAATTAATTAAGGATGATGGTGGGGTTGCTAGTACTGAACAAAAGGCGGTAGTCTTACACAAGCCCCGCAAATGCAAATTATAGCGAAGCAAAACAATGTGCACACAACAATGCGAGTTCAAACCTTGAAAAAGGGTAGTAGCCTTATTTATATCTATAGACTATATTACTATATTTTTTATTTGTATAGTTATATCTATATCTATTCCACTCCCTCTGTTGTAATTTACTCCACACATATATAGCTTTGGCTGCATGCAAATTTTATAAAGCTTGACCGAATTTGGTGAAAACAATATGAACTTTTACACTAACAAATTTACAAGATGTGGAAATAAAAGCAAGGATGAATCAAATGATATTTATTTGGTGGTGTATATGTCAATACTTTTTCCTACAAATTGTTGAAAGTATACAATGTTTGACCTTAGAGAAACCCAATATGCGGTATTATGTATTATACATTCTATATTCATTATTTTTCCGGAGTCAATGCGTGTACACGTACACGATATAAACTGTTGATTGATGTTGATCCAATGGTCTAGGTGGCTGTGATTCGGATCTACTATAAGTACCCATACACGTTCTTCTCGAATGAGCAGCACGACAGTATGACCGATCCACACTAGAAGGTCTAAATAAGACCTCCAAACGTGCCACGTGGCTTCATGGGTGCCCCCACATCATATTATTCATACTATGTTGACTGAAAAAAAGATAAATCATCCAAAACAAGATCTTCTGGTTTTTCGTTCCTGCGATGTTGTGTCGTGCACGTACCTAATTGTATAGTGGTAGTAGTAGTACAAACTTCGTATTAGGAGTAGTTGTACGGAGTGTTCCTACTCTATCAATGAGTCTCGGCTGACATAAAATTTCTTGGCTTCTGTGCTACAGCTAAATCTTCCCCTCCTTGTTTTCGTTTTCCAACGCGGCGGGCGGGGTGCGGTTTGCCAATAGTCAGTTTGCTCAACTACGGTCCCACATGAAAGTGAAAATGCTAGGCAACATGCCTTCCCTACCTATGTGGCGTGCCAGACGGGCCATGGAGTACTCCCAATTCCTGGGCATGTGGGGGTGCGACGCGAACGTGGCAGGCCTTTTCCTTTTAATAGCAATGTGCCAGTGCATTGCAACAGATCCAAAGTAGAATAGTACTTGTTCACAAACTTGAAAGAAAACACTCTTGTTTTGATATACATATATACCACTAAAAATATATTACTTTTCAGTCAAAATATACTTCTCGGGCTGTTTTGATGAGGTGAGGGAGGGATGTGGTTGCTTTCAATATAATAAGGGGTTTTCTGCAAATTGGAGCAGAGAATTTGGCTATTGTTGCAAAAATGCCACAACTTACCTCACAGTCGTTAGATGCAGATCTAATGGTCAGAAATGACGGATGGCAGACACACCACCATCAGCAACTGAGTCTTTTATAGGAGTAGAGAAACATGTATAGAAATAATGATCGGAAACACTAGGGCGGGGTTTTTCCCGCAAGATAAGCATGGTAGCAGCTAGGTTGGCGCATCGTTGGTTTAGTGACATGCGGTCCCACATGTTGTAGTGATATAAAGCCTAGCCAAGACGCATTGACCGGGGGGGGCAACATTGTGGTATGCGATGGGGAAGGGACATGCTTCATGTACCTGTTCTAATTTCTCGTTTTGAACTTGCGAACGTGAAAGGCGTGATGCACGAGTAGTTTTCAATTTATAGGTTCGGTCTCAGTTTTTGAACTTAGGAGTATTTTGTAGTTTGGGTCAAGCATCGAACATAAATTACGAAGTTGATGGAAAGGGTAAGTACAACTTATACATTGACGGATGGAGTACTAGTTACAGTGATGCATATAATTGCCTCCAAATGTGAGCAAAGGGTTCGCACATATCTATATTGACTGGAACGAGAATGCAATAGCACAATAAGAATTAACGCCACGATGATGCAACCGAAGTGGTGGTTACAGGAGACAAGAAGAAAGATGCATCCATCGATGTACGACCTCCTCCTCCTCGACTCAATGTGTCGAGAAACCGAACGACAGATTTTGTGGCGAGGTGAAGGTGCTTCTCAACAAAGACGTCCAAGGCTTCCAGCTGGTTGACGAAGGCCAACGTCATAGCGTCATCACCGTCCTTGTAGATACCTATGAAAATGAAATCCTCGTACACGTGGATGTCTAGGTCGACGAATTTTTGCAGGGTGACGCACCTCGCGGTGAGCGCGACCTCCAGGTGGACATTCTTCGTTGCGTCGGCGGTCAGTCGTAGGGCCACCAGTGCTTGAAAGAGGTTCTCGACATGGAAGCCGATCAGGGTGGCAAGCAATGAGCCTGGGTGCACTAGCTGGGGAGTACGGCGATGTCGTCCGCGAGCTTCTTGACAACGGTAAACTTGTTGATGGTGGAAACGATCATCTTGTCCAACTGAGAGTCGTAGCTCACGTTGACGATGTCCATGAACCAACCCATCATTAACACCCTCTGAAGACGGTCCTCGGTGCCATGGCACAACACTACAAAAAAAAGACACATCCGTGACATTTTCGGCTGAACGAATTTTTTCTGTCATGCTTATGACACTTCTATGACGATAATTGTGACAAAACCCGGTATCATCATAGATGTGGTGGAACTGTACAACATACTTAAAGTTAGCTAGTATATATAGTTGAACTAGCTATTTCAGTACGTGGTTGGCAACAATTGGGGAAAAGTTTGGTCGGTTTAGCTATCAAGTTGAACTGTTTGTATAAATTAAGAACGACTGCTTAATCTATGAATGAAATCTATGCTTAATTACTGAATTTTAGTTGTAAAAACTAGATACTGCTAGTGATTTTAGCTTCATATTTTGACTAATCGCAGTGTTACATGGATTAACAAGTCTTACCAAATTGTTTGTACGTGGTTCCACACGGGTCATCCAAAACAACCATTTGCGTTGAAGGGATGCACAAATCCTGCGCTGCTCTCACTTTGCATACAGGTGTTCTATCTAAAACATTTGCGAGAGCTGTAGAATTCCTGCTCGGCACATTTTCTCTTGGCTACCTGGGGAAGCTGCCGGTTTGCAAACGGGTGTTCTAACTAAAACGTTTGCGATGAGTGTTTTATATTTAAAAAGCAAAATAAACTGCGGCTTGGGCGCCATTAATGGAGAGGATGTGAGCAAGGCGGGCGGCCATGGAAGTCAAAGGGCTCGCTTACCCGTGAGCCTGCGCAGCATACTACTCACACGCTTCCCGGTGAGCCTGCGCACTCAAAGACAGCTTCCATGCCTCTTGGTCAGCCTGCGCACCGGACGGCGCTCGCACGCCTCCTGTTCAGTCAAGGTCAAGCAGCTGTCCGCACGAGACCACCTACACCCATTAAAACCAGGACACGTGGCGTCACATGAATGGTTAACAGATTTTTGGATTTAGTAGAATTTGAAAACCATGCATCTCAATGTTTTGCCGGCAATCAACGGTGCCCTGGTGTTTGAAATTCATTCCCATTTCTTGCATGGGACCTAAGCATGCACCCAAGGACACATATTTAATTTTTCAACCAATTTATGTGCACTGGGGCATGTGCATTGAGTTCAAATTTGAATTATGCACATAAATGCATTGAAAACTCAGTTAATGCATAAAAATGTCCAAACGAACCCCGAAAAATGACAAAAAATCACACAACACTCCTGTTGTTCTATGTTGACACGAGAATTTTTTTTGAAAGCAATAAGAGGCAATGGATATCGTTTCGTCCCCAAAGGTGGGACGTTGCCTACCGAAAACCATCATGCTTGTTGTGAGAAGCTCCGGTTTGTGAGAAGCATATACCCAAACCTGCCCCAAATGGGACAAAATTTCTATCACGGCATGTTGATGCCGCTCCATGATAGCATGCCAAGTTCCATGAATTTCAGGCGAGTTTTGGATTTACTAGAATTTAAAAACCAGGCATCTCGATGTTTTGCCAGCAATCAACGGTGCCCCGGTGTTTGAAATCCATTCCCATTTCTTGCATGGGACCTAAGCATGCACCCAAGGACATAGATTTGATTTTTCAACCAATTTATATGCACTAGAGCATGTGCATGTAGTTATAATTTGAATTATGCACATAAAATGCATTCAAAACTCAGTTAATGCATAAAAATGTCCAAACGAACCCCAAAAAATCAAAAAAATCACACAGCACTCCTGTTGTTCCATATTGACACGAGAAAAAAATTTGAAAGCGATAAGAGGCAATGGATATCGTTTTGTCCCCAAAGGTGGGACGTTCCCTACCGAAAACCATCATGCTTGTTGTGAGAAGCTCCGTTTTGTGAGAAGCATATACCCAAACCTGCCCCAAATGGGAAAAAAATTCTACCACGGCATGTTGATGCCACTCCATTATAGCATGCCAAGTTTCATGAATTTCAGACGAGTTTTGGATTTACTAGAATTTAAAATCCAGGCATCTCAATGTTTTGCCAGTAATCAACGGTGCCCCGGTGTTTGAAATTCATTCCCATTTCTTGCATGGGACCTAAGCATGCACCCAGGAACGCAGATTTCATTTTTGAACCAATTTATATGCACTAGAGCATGTGCATGTAGTTTAGATTTGAATTGTTCACATAAAATGCATTGAAAACTCAGTTAATGCATAAAAATGTCCAAACGAACCCCGAAAAATCACACAACACTCCTGTTGTTGTATCTTGACATCAGAAAAAAATTGAAAGCAATAAGAGGCAATGGATATCGTTTCGTCCCCAAAGGTGGGACGTTCCCTACCGAAGACCATCATGCTTGTTGTGAGAAGCTCCGGTTTGTGAGAAGCATATACCCAAACCTGTCCCAAATGGGACAAAATTTGTACCACAACATGTTGATGCCGCTCCATGATAGCATTCCAAGTTTCATGAATTTCATATGAGTTTTGGATTTACTAGAATTCAAAAAACTAGGCATCTCAATGTTTTGCCGGCAATCAACGGTGCCCTTGTGTTTGAAATTCATTCCCATTTCTTGCATGGGACCTAAGCATGCACCCAAGGACACAGATTTGATTTTTCAACCAATTTATATGCACTGGAGCATGTGCATGTAGTTCAGATTTAAATTGTTCACCTGAAATGGCTAGAAAACAAATTTAATGTATAAAATGTTCAAACGAACCCTGAATAATTCCAATTCTTTTAAAACACACATATAGTTGCATGTTCACTCCAGATAAAAGGTCTAGCAATTCAAACACCGTCCATTGCCGCTGTGACCCCGTTATGTAATTCAAATCAAGATAAAAAATCAAGTAGATCGCACATAGTTTATTATCAGGAACCGTGTGAGATGTAGTACAAAATATTTTGGAGCACCGTCGGTGTATAGTACGCCTATGGCTTACGCGAGAAGGTGTGTCGGCTACAGTCCATAGCCGGCGTCTCAAGCACACTAGCTCGCTCCCCAAATATCATTTCACTGTTCAATCGTCGCCGGTGAAAGATGGGCACGTGGACCCACGTCGTGAGGGCAACTTCGGTGGCCTACTCCGGCGAGACCGCGGCCACAACCGCCATGCGCGTGCTAACAAGGTGCATGACTGCGGCCGTAATTTGCAACCGGGTGGCAAAGGCAGCCCAAACGGCCACTGTTGCTTCTCAGGTGCCGGCAGCAACATCTGCCTCGGGGATAGCAACTAGCGAGAGCGGCACATTAGCTGTCCGTTCCACAGCGGCGGCCTTAGCCCTGATGGAGGCCACCCACGACCATGTCGAGGCCGCGCATGCCCAGCTCCTGGCGGTCACCACACAAATCGACTCAAAGCTTACATGCTATAATGTGGTATTTATTCATAATTTGGTTGCCAAATCTCATGCGTGCAATGCACGTGTACCTTACTATTCTAAATGGTGTTTGTGTGTGTGTGTGTGTGTTGTGCGTGTTAAACACATTGTAAATAGTATCATACATGGTATAGATTCCGAACATATAGCTAGAGCATACATGTACTATGATTTGAATTCAACATAAAATGGATACATATATTTGAATTTGAGATCGTATGTACATGTAGTTTTTATTTATATCGGAATTTACTTCTCCTATATTCATGTCATGTTTTGTGAAGATAATATTTAGATGGTTGTATAACTAACCCGAGTACAATCCCATTCAAACAGGTAAAATGTACTCAAATTTAGTCCATATGCCAGACAACACACATTGGTTTTTTATTGTTGAGGGAAGTGCAAATTGTTTTGTTACTGTACATGCTATGTTTGTTGTCCCGATATTTTTAGTTTTTCTGTTGCTGTATTTGAATGAATTTCTAGTAATATACTAAAATGGGACATGGCTCTCTCTAGTGATCAGGTGCGAATTGTCTTTTTTGGGTACACATTAAGCTTGTTCTCCCGAAATTTCATGCCGCGCCTTGTTATGCCGAAATTTCAAGCTAGCATCTCTGTCTATCGTGCTGCGAAACTCCCGCCTCTTCAACCCGCGCCTTGTTACCCCGAACTAATTAAGATATATCTTTGTCTCGTTGTGCTCCGAAAACTCCCTCCATCTCAACCCGCTCCTTGCTATCCCAAAATTACAACGCGCGCGAAAACTCCCACCTCCTACGAAATCCTGACATGCGAAATGCCCGTGATACCCCTGAACCAAAAGAACAAATCGTAACTTACCCCACATTTCGAACAAGCGCATCCCTAAGCCATGGTTCCACACTCCCATCCGATCCACCCACCCATTTGTACACCGAGGCCGCGAAAACCCGCGAAGCCCCACACCCTCCTCCGTCCGCCACCCAGCTGGATCCTCTTCCACGACGATGTTGTCCACAGCAACACCTCGACATCCCTCATCCATCGTACCGAATGAGGATCCGTCGTTGATCTCGTCCTCCCGCCAGTTCAGCCATCCCGTCCTCCACCTCCAAGGAGCTGCCCCGACGTTCTCCTCGTCTTTTGCGCCACCTCCATTCCCACACCGCCGTCTTCACCTACACCACCGGAAGAGCAGCATCATCACCGTTTCCTCGGATGAAGCCAAGGCCAAATCGGCGTCACCAAATAGGTTGTAGACTAAGCAACACTTTTTCTTCTTGATTCGATCTCACGGTGCTGCCGGCGCTCGGTCTCGAGCCGACATGGCGTGGCTCCATCCATGGCGCCGTCGACGGCCACTTCCTCCACGCCATCGCTCCCTCGGCGGCGACATCCACACCAGTAGGAGCTGCTACTGCTTTAGCTCTCGCTCGCGCTGCTGCTCTGCTCTTGCTCTCGGTCCCCTGCCTGGTCTGCTCTTGCTCCTGCTCGCGCTGCTGCTCTCGCTCTTGGTATTGCTTGCCATGCTGCTCCGATTTAGCTACACTTCAGTTGACTGAATAGACTTTTGTGTTAGTGGATTTTCTGGGGGTTGGGGGGTGGGGGGCTCGCCGGACTTAAGGAAGAACCAGCCGTAGGCTTGCCGAAGAGGTACCGCACTATCTATCTTAGGCTTCAGGGTGGGGGCGATGGTCAGCGGCAGTGGTGGGGCGGTGGCGTGGGGATGGCCAGAGAAAAAGCTCGGCACGGGGGGCCTAGAGGGATGGCCGGGCGGCGGCGGACAAGCATTGGGGAGTGGTTTCAGGGCGGGCAGGGTGGAGCACCGCCGGCCGCGGGTGGCGGGGGGGGCGGGGGGGGGGGGGGGGGGGGGGGTTGGCCAGTGGTGGCTGGCGGCTCAGGGGGTGGAGGTTGAAGATAAATTGCAGGCCCTTGATTTCGTAGTCAACTGCTGGAAAATCAACTGACTAGAGATGAAAAAGTCAGTCGACTGACGTGTAGGCTCACCTTGATGCTGCTACACGACCAGCTGCCCCGGCTCTCGCACGCGCTGCTGCTACTGCTTTTCTGCTACTAGTGCGTTCAGTTTCGACAATAAAATTCAGTTTCGATAGCAAAATTCAGTTTCGACAGTTAAGTTCAGTTTCGACAGTTAAATTCAGTTTAGACAGTTATGTTCAGACATGAGCGGCTGATGTATTTTACATCTAGCACTTTGTGGTTATGTATTTTACTTCATCTATTGGAGATGCCATTAGAATACCACTCAGGTTAACATTGTCTCTCTTGTCCCGCTTCAGCCTCGGCGTCGCACAGTGGAGCAGTACCCCGAGCTCCATCTCCCGACGCCTAAGATCTTCTTCCCCTCCTCCGAAAGCCAAGTCAGCCGGAGCATCCTCACCGACCAACCCAATCACACTGAGATCGACATGGCTTCGCCAAAGAGGTTGTACACTTGTTGCTTCTCTTTTTTACTCTACATGTTATATATATTGTACACTGAGCACACTAGTAACATGAAATACGATTAGTTTCTCCTACTATATGACAAGCAGTGAGGTACCAGACAACTTAGCTATCCGTGATGGACTCTCTTGAATGCCATCATTATTTATCTCTGCGCGTTTGAGTGGTGCATTTATCGATGGGCCTGGGAGTTGAGCTAGTAGGGCAGTGGCCTGGGTCCAAAGTAGTAGCAGTAGCACAAAAACATTTTTTGAGTGTAGGCTTTTCCTTGCTAAAGCCTGCCTAGTAGAATCGCCAGTGCTTGAAAGGAAAAGTAAAGGAAAAACATAGGAATTGGAAAGTTTCCTATGGTACTACTATTCATGCATTTGGTTCAAAGGAATAGAGCAAAGGAAAACTATAGGATTTGTTCCTTTAGTGTCTCCTTGAAAGAAAAACCATAGGAATTTTAATATCCACTTGTCCTCCTTTTCAAATTCCTATTCATGAAGCACAAGACTAAGAGATAGTAGCATAACAACATTATAACCATAAATTTTATTGTGGTTTGACTTAATCTCACCATGCTTCTTTGCATCGTGTGATCTTCCAATTCTTGTGAAGCAAACACCCAGATTGGCAGAAATCCTGTGTTTTTGAATTCTCTGTTTTGCACGTGCATTCCTATCCTATTCCTGCGTATTACCTATCCCTGCATTGTTAGAATCCTCAAATTCAAACAAGCCCTTACACATTTACTTTTGTTATAGATATGTGTCAAAGAAAACCTTGTGTGGTTTGTCCCGCTCCTGCTGTGTTGTGTTCCACCCCAGCTCAGCTGCTCCAACGACGGAAGGGTTCACCACAGCAGGGATCCGCTCTCTACACTGTCTTGCGCCACCTCAGATCTTCTTCCCTGCCGCCGGCAGCCACAACAACTGCATTACCATCATCAACTGAGCAGATGACCTTGAGGACTACACATGTCTGCAAGAGAGGTCGCACTCTTCCATGTCTGCTTACGTTATGCATCGCTTAATATGATGACATGCTACTTTATCATTGTCCTCACCTATTAGACTACGAGTCTAGTCCAAACTAATGCTGAAACTTGAGTTTTTAAATTGTTGTGGGGTACATATTAGGGCAGCAAGCAGTACTATCTGTCTACTATCTGGTTAATCTCGTGTGTCTACTATGAGTTTCATGTTGGGTGCAAACAAACATTAAAGGAGCCATTATCTATATTTTTTAACTAAAACTATTATCTGCCTACTATCATTAGTTTTGGGTCTATCCACAGTTTGCTACCATCACTCTGGATTTGTGCATGCACTCTTTACATAATCTCACTATGTTTGATTCCTATGCAAGTCAGTTATTGTACACAATGGGACTGAACATGTAGAGCAAAAGAGACGAGCCTTGCGTGGCAATAAAATGTCATGCATACTTCGCTCCATGGTGGGCGCAAATGCAACACCCCTCCACCCATTTGGGATTGTAATCAAGAGGAAGATAATTGTTCTGAGGGGGATTCTGAAGGAGAAAACCACTCCTATTTACCCCCTGAGGTCTTTGCTCTAACTTGGCATGCTAATGTTGGTAATATCATGCATATGGTGCCTCACATTGCTTACTTTATACATCAAATATGTCATCTGCTTAGTTTAGACATGCTTTGTGTGAATGCCATCTGTTTAGTTTCTTTACCGTATATGTGAATCATGCAATGCCATCTTCTTTAGCCAGGCATCATATATGTGAATTTTGCAATGCCACCCTGGTTAGCCAGTCATCTTATATGTGAATTATATCATGCCATCATTTTTTATTACGTATTAAATTTGTCAACAATTTTAGTACATTCAATTACTCTTCTTGTGCATCAGCCATTCGGCACGGTCATGGAAAAATCTGGAGTGGAAACAAGGTCTTCAGATCAGACAATGCTATTTGATGAAGCGCATGTCTTGCTGGTTACGGATAGCTCCTCGGAGGAGGATTCAGAGACAAATGACCAGTCCTATCCCCCCCCGAGGTGCATGCTCTAACTTGGCAGGGTTATGTTGCTCATATCGTGCGCATGGTACCTTGCATTGCTATGTCATTTGCTTAGTTTAGAGATGCTTTGTGTGAATGCCACCTGTTTAGTGTCTAATTACCATATATGTGAATTATGCAATGCCATCTTGTTGCAAGACAGTATATATGTGAATTATGCAATGCTATCTTGTTGCAAGGCATTATATATGTGATTTATGCAATGCCATGCTGTTTAGCCAAGCGTCAGATATGTGAATTATATCATGCCGTCTTTTTTTGTATTTCTCATTGCATTTGTCGACAATGTTTGTATATTCAGCTGATCTTCCTATGCATCAGCCATTTGAATTGGTGATGGAGAAATCTGGAGTGAAAACAAGGTCTTCAGAGTAGACAATGCTACTTGTTGAAGCAGATATCTTGCTGGTACAGATAGCTCTTCAGAGGAGGATTCAGAGGCACATGACCAGTCCTATTATCCCCCTGAGGTCTATGCTCATACTTGGTAGGGTTATATTACTCATATCATGCATATGCTGTATTGCAATGCTTAGTTTTTACATCATATACACAATATTGAATGCCATCTCCTTAGTTGACACATCATATATGCGATTACCCTCTGCTCACTTGCTTAGTATATAAATCATATATTTGTATTATATCATGCCATGATGTTTACATAGACAGCATGTATCTGAATTATGGCATGCCAACCCATTTTCTAAAGACATAATATAGTTATATCATTTCATCCTGTTTACATAATCATCATATTTTAAATTATGTCATTCTATCCGTGAATTATATCATGCCATCATGTTTCCATCGACGGCATGTTTGTGATTTTGCCAACCACTTTAATAGGCACATCGTATAGTTATATCATGTCATCCTGTTTACATATTCATCATATTTTGAAGTATGTCATTCTATCCTGTTTAGTTAGCCATCATACATGTGAAATTGTGTCATGCTATCCTGTTTAATTAGCCATCATATATGTGAAATGATGTCCCGCTATTATGTTTGGTCAGACAACATAAATGTGAATTATTTCATGCCTTGTTTTCTTCCCTACTATCCATTGCACCTGTCTACCTTACAATATCTGTACATTCAATTACTTTTCTTGTTTACCAGCCATTACAATTGGAGGGGGTGATGGCAGTATCTGTGGGAGTAAAAAACGCGGTCTTCAGAAAAGATTGTGCTATCTGTCGATGTAGATAGAACCACAATTGTACTTGCCCAAGAACCAGCCCCACCACACATAACCCAGAATCACACAGATTGTACCCCTACCCAGTTGGACACAGAACCAGCTACACCCCTTCTAACCCTAACCCCAGCAGATAGTAACCCAGTTCGAGTTGACACAACACCATGTCCACCAAAGAGCACCCAAAGACGAGCAATTAGTAAGGCAACTGCAGTGCCCAAAGCACGAGGACCACCACTCCGAACTCCAAGTCAATGCTTAAAGGAGAAGAAGAATTGTTCTCAGGTCAGGTTCCGTAGCTATGGTTCATACTACTTTGCTATTGCATCACATTATTTACTCATACCAACTAATTTCAAATTTGAAGGATGCAATTGAAACTCCAATGGCGCAACAGGTATGTTTTAAACCTGTTTCTTTAACATGTTTGCTGTTGTAACTTGCTCTATGTTGATTTCAGTTTCAACTGAATAAACAATTATGCTCTCATGCCATGCACATTACAAATGTTGTTATTGCTGTGTCGTTTCCCATACTTATATTCTGTCTATGCTGCTTTGTATTAAATAGATATGATTTGAACTGTCTCTATCTTGATTTGGCAACATAAATGTCGGTGTACAAAAGTAGGGGCCTTTTCTGTACCCCTTTTACTTATGCACGGGCATTTGTAGCCACACCTGCGGCCACACTTGGCAAGGCAGAAGAAGCAAATATACAAGACTACCAGGGCAGCGCCTGAGCCAGAGGCATAAAGAGTGAAGGGGCAAGGTGGATTTCCCCCGGCAACATCCTTGCCGGGGACGGTCTACGCTGCCCCGGCAAGAACCTTGCCGGGGCGACTTCCCAACACAAGCAAGACCACCACCCTTGAGCCTGAGAGTTCTGACACCATCGACAACATCGGAATCAAGGGTCAGGAGGCTCCTGCATGGTGGCAAGCAGATCTTTATGAAGACCAGAGGCCTACAAGACTAGATGAGAACCAAAAGACGAAGACCCCGGCAAGACTGTTGCCGGGACGCCCACGGGATCCCGGCAAGACCCTTGCCGGGGACATCTGCGGGGCCGAGACCCAGCCCGCACTCACCAGAGTTTCGCTGCCCCGCGCCCGTTCCAACGTGGCAGCATGCAGCTTCTAGGCCAACTAGGCAAGCACCTGCGTGGTGGCATGCAGATCTTCGTGAAGACCCTGCCACCGCACAAGCTCAGCAGCCCGCCAGCCAGCATGGCGCTGCATGCCTCGTCACCTTGGACGCGCGTCGAAGCAAGGCGACACGGTGATGGAAGGGACTAGCTTCTTTGTCATCCCCGAGAAAGCAAGAGGACACATAGGCAGTGCATTAAATGCGTTTGTCCTATGATGTCAGGAGATAAACTTGTACACTATAGATACTTTCCACCACCTGTGTGCCGCTGTGGTAACCCCTTTGACATATAAAAGGAGGCCCGAGGCGTACTGAGGAAGGATTCGGAATTTTTGTACTGGGCATGCATCGCAGCTAGTTCAAGAGCTCAAGAACACTAAATACAGACAAAGCAGGACTAGGGTTTTACGCATGGTCTGCGGCCCGAACCTGGGTAAAAATCCCCTCGTGTTGATCTTCTCGACCCGCTCTTTCCGCAGTCCTACGCCCCGCCAACCGTAGTAGGGATTCGCCATGATCCCATAGGTGTCGTCCCTGAGCCCCGACATCTTTGGCGTGCCAGGCAGGGGAACTGAGGCTGTGAAAATCCGGTTTTGAAGTCAACTCATCGATTCCTTCGTCGCGATGGCTCCCACGAAGAAGGCGATCACGGCGATCGGCTCGTCTGGGGCCGAACCACCCGTCCCCGCTCGGGCGGGCGACGAAGTGGCCGTGGATGGTGCTGGAGGCGTGGCCCGCAAGCATCCACGACACTCTAGCAATCAGAGCCAGGTGAGTGGCATCGTGCGTGCCTGAGATGACGAGTCGCGCGCCGCTGGGCCCGGGTGGGGCCGTGCTGCCCACGTGCGACACGACGACCTCCTAGACGTCCCAGCCTTCTCCCATGCTGCGACCTTCCCAGGCTGCGCGTGACGAGCAACGCCGCGACGTCAGTGCCTCCGGACACCGCCGCAGGAAGATTCCTTTGCGTCACTCTAAAGACGCATCGGGCCGGCATGCGCGCCTGGACGATGGCGGAAACGGCGCGCGACAGCACGACCATGATAGAGCTCCTTCTAACGTGGTTAGAAGTCAGAGCACGTCACGGTCCACGCAGCTCTTGCCGCCACCCACGCCAGCGGAAGCGTTGGCACGCGTGCAACTACTCCTCGACTTCCATCCAGCTGCGGAGAAGCTCGACGAGTGGAGGGCCACCATTCGAAGCCTCATCAGCTTCGCCAACAAAGATGAGCCGTGCCCAGCGGGACCCTCGTGCCGACGTTCTATCGAGCCGGTGCATGCCGGTGGTGGGAGAACCGGGGACGCTGCGCCTACGGTGCACTCTCCCCCCACGGCCGCGGCAGCAGCCGCTGGCTCACCGGGCCGACGCCCGCGAAAACATTTCTACGGCGTGGTCCGACCTGCGAGCCGCTGCGACCAACGGCAAGTCCTTCGGGAGCGAGCCCAGGAAGACTCTAGGACCACTTTCGAGCGGCGGCGGGACGCGCGCCATCAGTCAGATAGGCGCACGTGACCCACTGCGGACCGCCTAGCGCCGGGGGCGCTGGTGACCTACCTTACAAGGTGGGTTGTCCAGCATTCACCCATGAGCTACGGCAGTTCCAGTGGCCCACCCACCGCACGTTCAAGCCTGAGGTCAGAGAAAAATACAATGGCAAGACTCACCCGTTGGAGTTCCTTAGTATCTACACCATCGCGATGCAAGCTGCTGGGGCTCGCGATGATAAGGTGCTTGCCAATTATTTCCTGTTGGCACTTAAGCCCAACGTCATGTCATGGTTGATGCACCTGCGAGTGGATTCCATCTCTTCTTGGTCGGACCTGTGCCATGAGTTTGTTGGCACCTTTACCGGAGTCCCTGCGCAAGTACATACAAAGGTTCAACCGTGTGCAGTACAACATCACAGATGTTCATCCCGCCGCTGTCATCAGTGCATTCCATCAGAATGTGCGCAACCGCAAGATGCGCGAGGAGCTGGCGATGAATAAGGTTAATGATGTAGCCTAGCTGTATGTTCTGGCCGATAGGTGCGCTCGGGCTGAAGAAGGAATGAAGTACCCCGGCGAAGATGCCGGCGCGGAGGCCGATTCCACAGGCGAAGACGCCGTCGCCCCGGAAAAGAAGGGACGACGCCATAATAGGAAGAGTAAGGGCAAGACCGTGCTTGCCGTCGATGGATCCGGTGACACTGGCGCGGCCAAGAAGGCCAAGGTTGACGACCCCGGCAAAGAAGTTGCCGGGTGCGCCGCTTGCCGGGCCTTTGCGGCTGCCGACAAGCAAGGAGGCTCCGACAAGAAGTACTACAAGATCCACCACACCAAAGGCCATGACCTCCAGAATTGCCGGCAGGTTGAGCTGCTTGTACAGAAGCAGAAAGCTGAGTATGAGAGGCGCGACAAGGAGAAGGGCCAGGATGGTGCTGAAGGGTCCGGCAAGAAGCGTGGCGGTCGAGGAGGCCGCCGCGACAAGGATCGTCAACAAGAGAGGCCCACTCGGTGCCGTGACAAGAAGGAGGAAGATGATGATCATGATGAAGATGACGAGTCCGGCGAGCATGAGTTCCAGAAAGCTACGGAGGCCATGCGCGTCGACAGTGGCGCCTCGTTGCACACCTCTCACCGCCAACTGAAGCAGTGGGCGCATGAAGTCACTGCGGCGGAGCCATCGTTCGATCCCCAGAGGCCACTAAAGTGGTCCAACACGCCTATCATATTTGGCAGCGAGGATCACCCTGATCGCACAACTGTGGTCGGGTGTTTGCCGCAATTGGTTTCACAACCGATACACAACCTCAAGGTGACAAAAGTGCTAGTTGATGGTGGGGCCGGTCTGAACTTGATCTCGCCTGCCGTGATCGAGAGGCTGCAAATCCCCGATGGAGATCTCGAGGAGACGGGCATGTTTCAAGGGGTCAACCCGTGGAGGAGTTAGCTGAATGGTAAGATCACGTTGCCCGTTACATTCGGGGGCGAACTGAACCATCGGACGGAGAAGATTGTTTTTGATGTTGCCAAGATCCCCTTGCCCTATAATGGGATCCTCAGCCGCCCAGCGCTGGCCAAGTTTATGGCGGCACCACATTACGCCTACAACACGTTGAAGATGCCTGGGCCGATGAGCATCATCACCGTCCCCTCCGACAAGAAAGACGCACTCGTCTGCGCCGACCAACTTTACCAGGAGGCAGTCGCAGCAGCTACCGCCAAGGCACTTGTTCCCGCCGCTGAAGCCCGGTGAGGGAAGAAAACTGGCAAGGCCCCTGCCGGCAAGACTTCCGACCCCGACAAGGACTCATGCACCTCCTCCGGCAAACACGCCTCTTCGGAGCGCCGCGTTACCATCTAGGATGTTCCAGAGAGCTCCCCCAGCAGGAGCAAGAGGTCCAAGGCAGGCCCACCAGAAACCAAGAAGGTGCCCATCAAGAAGGATGCACGGGTGGAGCTTTTACCATAAGCTCCACCCTTGACAGCAAATAGGAAAGCGCACTCGTCGCCTTCCTGCGGGCGAATGTCGACGTGTTTGCATGGCAAGCATCCAACATCCCCCGCGTTCCCAGTGAGGTGATTGAGCACCACCTCGTTGTCTCTCCCCATTCGCGGCCCATCAAGCAGAAGGTCAGAAAGAAAGCTTTGGAGCGACAAGAGTTCATCATCAAAGAGATCAAGAAGTTGGAGCCAGCAGGCTTGGTCAGAGGAGTTCTCCACCCCATGTGGTTGGCCAATCTAGTGGTAGTGCGTAAGGCAAACGGGAAGTGGAGGCCGTTTATTGACTACACAGATATCAATAAGGACTGTCCAAAGGGTCCTTTCCCTTTGCCACGCATTGAGCAAATAGTGGACTCCACTGCCGGGTGTGACTTACTGTCATTCCTTGACGCCTACTCAGGGTACCACTAGATCTTGATGATGAAGCCAGACGAAGAGAAGACTGTGTTCATCACCCCATGTGGTATGTACTGTTTTCTACGGATGCCTTTCGGGTTGAAAAGCGCTGGTTCGACATTTGCCCGAGAAGTCAAAATTGGATTTGAACCCCAGCTGCATAGAAATATGGAAGCCTATATGGATGATATAGTAGTCAAAACCAAGGACAAGGCCACGCTCATGCAGTATCTAGAGGAAACATTTGCAAACCTGCGCAAGATCGACCTCAACCTCAACCCAGCAGGGCCTGATGTCGGCAAGGCGGAACCCCCAGCAAGGCCCAGTCCCGGCAAGACAGAGTCTGCGCAGATGGGCGAAGCTCAACAGAAGAAGAAGGTGGTGCCACACCCGGTTTATTTTGTCAGTTCCCTCTTGCAGGGGGCTAGATCAAGATATTCTGGTATGCAAAAGCTGCTTTTCATCCTCCTTATGGACTCGAGAAAGCTGCGTCACTACTTTCAAGCGCACGAGATCACCTTCGTCACCCACCTCCCTTTGCAGCAAATCTTGCACAACCCAGATCCGACTGGGAGGATTGTGGAATGGGCATTGGAACTGTCGAGCTTTGGCCTAAAGTTTGAAAGTACTTCAACAATCAAGAGCCAAGCCTTGGCAGAGCTCATAGCAGAATGGACCTCGATGCCCGATGAGGAGATTCAAGAGACCACCCTTCCCAGCAAGGAGACGAGCCGTGATTGGATCATGTAGTTTGATGGAGCTTTCTTGCTGCAAGGTGCTGGTGCCAGCGTGCTACTCGTCGCACCCACCGGAGAGCGCCTCAAGTACGTAGTCCAGATGCACTTTCCCCTGGGAAAAATCAACGAACAACACAGCAGAGTATGAGGGATTGCTTGCCAGTCTCAGGATCGTGGCAGACCTCGGAATCAGGAAGCTCATCATCAGAGGTGATTCACCGCTCGTCGTCAAGCAAGTTAACAAGGATTACCACAACCCGTTGATGGAGGCCTATGTGGATGAGGTGAGGAAATTGGAGGTGCGTTTTGACGGTCTGCAAGCACACCATGTTCCTCGAGCAGAGAACAACATTGCCGATGACTTGTCAAAGCGCGCTGCCCTCAAGTTGCCTGTGGAACCAGGTACCTTTGTGCCTCAGTTAACTCAGCCGTCCGTTGAGGCATCAGCAGGACAGAACAAACGAAGGAACGAAGGCGGGCCCCGGCAAGTACTTTCGCGCTGAGCTCCCAGGAGCCGCCGGCAAAGACGTTGTCGGGTGCCCCAAGCTTGCCGAGGAACAGCAACCTCCGGAAGGGCCCCAAGTCCTGGCCGTAGAGGCAGCGGCCCCTACGGCCGAAGATGAGCCTTTACTCCTTGCCATCGAGCCCCAGGCTCCAGCATGGGCGCAACACACCATCCATTTCCTCCAAACAGGGGAACTCCCTGAGGAACAGGAAGAAGCAGGGAAAGTAGCATGTCGGTCCAGCATGTACCAATTTGTGGATGATGCCCTATTCATAAGGAGATCGAACGGCGTGAAATTGAAGTGCATTCCTCGGGAGGACGAACTAGAGCTGTTAGTAGAGATACATGGAGGCATGTGTGGCTCCCACATAGGGTCAAGAGCCCTTGCCGGCAAAACATTCCGGCAAGGTTTCTTCTGGCCCACCGCCCTCCAGGATGCAACCGCACTAGTAACCAAGTGTGAAGCATGCCAGTTCCATTCAAAGAAGCTTCATCAACCAGCTCAAGCTCTTCATACAATCGCTCTTTCCTGGCCATTTTTGGTCTGGGGGCTCGACATACTAGGGCCCTTTCCCCGTGTTGTCGGGGGCTTTGAGTACTTGTACGTCGCAATCGACAAGTTCACAAAGTGGCTGGAAGTGGATCCGGTGAGAAAGGTGACAACACAGTCCGCTGTCAACTTCTTCAAGGGACTAGTCTGCCGTTTTGGTGTGCCAAACAGAATCATCACCGACAACGACACATAGTTCACGAGCCGCACCTTCATGCAATATATCCAAGACCTCGGCGGCAAGGTTTGTTTTGCTTTTGTTGATCATCCCAGAAGTAACGGCCAAGCTGAGAGGGCGAACGCAGAAGTGTTGCGAGCCCTCAAGACCAGAACTTTTGACACGCTACACAAGTGCGGAAGGCGCTGGATTGATGAGTTGCCAATGGTTCTTTGGTCAATCAGGACGACACCATATCGAGCCACTGGCCAGACACCCTTTGCCCTGGTATACGGGGCAGAAGCAGTTCTCCCCACGGAACTCATATACGGGTCACCTCGAGTGCACGCTTATGACGAGCTTGAGCAAGAGCAGTTGCGCCAAGATGATGCGATGCTCCTTGAGGAGGATCGTCTTCAGGCTGCTGTGCGAGCCGCTCGCTACCAGCAAGCCTTGCGCAGCTACCATAGCCGCAAGGTTCATGCCCGAAGCCTTGAGGATGGCGACCTTGTTCTTCAGTCAATCCAATCCGCCACGAATTCAAACAAGTTGACGCCGAAGAGGGAAGGCCCTTATCGGCTAATGCGAGTCACCAGGCCCGGCGCAGTCTATCTGGAGACCAAAGATTGCTTTCCGGTGAGCAATTCCTGGAATATCGAAAATCTTCGCAAGTTTTACCCCTAAGGCGCGGTTGCCGGGAACCCCGAAAACCCCCATTTTGTACTAGCCTTGCCGGCAAGGCATGTAACCCTATATACAAAGCTAGGCGTAGACCCTGTGCGCAGTCAGGGAAAGAAATCCCTTAGTATGTATAGTTTCCCGTTGATTTCCATGTTTATGTGTATACATATATGCATGCTTGTCCAGGATATTATACTGCTTTTTGATTCCAATAAATATTAGTGGACCACCAAGGTTCCATGCTCTTGCCCTTTCTTCTTTCCAGCCACGGCGAGGACGCGCGATCCCGCCAAGGACCTGGCTCCGGCAAGAAGTTGAGAAGACCGCCCGGCACGGCGATCCCTGGCAAACCAAACAGATAAAGTTTACCTCTTCCCATTCGTGTTCGTGAATTATGACTTGTGCATTAGAAAACCTCGCCACTCTTCTTTAAAAACTTGGGTGCTCCCATTCCCAGCCCGAACGCTGCTTCGGTCGGAGTCGTCGTAGTAGCCCTTGCAAAAAGGATGTGGACGGGGGGCTGGTCCCTTTGTCTATAACCCGGCAGATGTGATTCTCCGCTTGGCGCAGAGGGCACCGACAGTACAGCCTATTGGGAAGGACCCGTTTATTTACATTATGGAGGCGTTTCGCCTCTGCACGAACATACACGTGCGCGGGTTCCCGGCAAGGCTAGTCTTTTTCATTAACTTGCTGATACAAGTACGATGGTTACATAACACAAGCATGGGCTCGACAGATTACATTATCTAGAAATTAAGATTTGGCAAGTGCCCACAAGTTAAAAGAAAGATAAGCTCCCCGTAATCTCCATTCTTGCCACTTTCCTCCCAGGTGTAGTAGGTGAAGGAAAAGAAGGTGCGACGGGGAACGCGCCGATGGAGAGCTTGATGGGGAAGACCCCCGGGAATGCGCGTGGCCAAGGGAGGAGGGCGACACAGATGACGGAGCTGCCACCGATGGTCAGCCGGAGTCGGAATCAGTGTCCTCGCCCTTGATGCCCTCGTTGTTGCTGTCGCTGTCCTCCTCGTCACTCTCGCCCGGTTTCGTTGTCGGTGGAGCTCTCTGCGCAACACCTTAGGCGAGTTCCCAAGTTCCCAAAGACCTTGACGGAGAGCAGGCCGTTCTACATCAATTTGAAGTGGAGGACAAGCCCCTCCGACAGGCTATGGGCACGGGCGAAGGTTTTCCACCCACGGTGGAGATACATGACATGAGGGGCGGAAGTCGACGTCGACCCGCATGCTGCCATTCCCGCAGCCCCTCATGTGCAGCCTCAAGGCCCGTGGCAGGTCGAGCTCCATCTCCCGAGCAAACGGAGTGGGGAGACTGATGAAGAACTCGCGGGGCTGGTCTCCGACATGGCCCTCCATTGGGGGGAGAGCCATTGGCGGAAGCGCGGCCGGTATGCCGCCCCTTCCTCCTCTCCTCGAGAGCCACGGCGGCCTCGGCCTCGCCCCCTCCCTATTCCCCTCGCAGCGGGCTCCGCTGCCATGAGCTCCTGAGGATGGGGGCGCGCTGTCGAGCAGAGGCCCTCATCGCTGCCATTGGATCGTCGGCGCGCCCTCTCACCATGGCGGGGAGAAGGAAGGAATCAGGTTGGAAGCAGATGAATGCTGAAGGATGCTATCCCTCTCCCCTTTTTATAAAGGGGCGAGGCCGGGGCTCGACCACCCCCCAACCTAAGGGTGGCCGCCCCACTCGACCAATCTGGCTACCAGAGGTGCGGGGAATTAGGCCCGACCCACTGCTCCAATCAGCGACGACACAACTTCCCACCTCGGCGTTAAGGCATGTGCCCTTGGTATCCACCACCTACCCTTCCTGGGGCATGAAGGGCACGTGGCGGGCGGGCCAGAATTGAGAAGACAAGTGAGGCGACCGTTTTCCACCCCGTGATCATGGGACGCGGGCGCCTTGAAGGCCACGACCCGAGTCCACTTTGTAAATGAGCCGCGCCCCTGCGGCTTCCTCTTTTTTATGGGGAAGACGCGGGCCGCCTCTTTACTATTCACCACGGGGTGACGCAAACACACTGCGGCCGTTCCACACATGACCCCCCCCTTAAGAACTCAATGCGGGTCGTGGGGACGCGCAACTGGCGAAGGGATTACTGCAATTAAAACTCTGCCACGCGTGCCTGCGCACCATTCTAGGCCTGGCCCAATAATGCTTCACGCTCATGTATGGCCCAGGCCCAAGGGCTCCTGTCGGTGTACAAAAGTAGGGGCCTTTTTTGTATCCCTTTACTTGAGCACGGGCAGTTGTAGCCACACCTGCGGCCACTCTTGGCAAGGCAGAAGAAGCAAAGATACAAGACTACCAGGGCAGCGCCTGAGCCAGAGGCATAAAGAGTGAAGGGGCAAGCTGGATTTCCCCCAGCAACATCCTTGCCGGGGACGGTCTACGCTTCCCCGACAAGATCCTTGACGGGGCAACTTTCCCAACACCAGCAAGACCACCACCCTTGAGCTTGAGAGTTCTGACGCCATGGACAAAATCGGAACCAAGGCTCAGGAGGTGCCTGCATGGTGCCATGCAGATCTTTGTGAAGACCAGAGGCCTGCAAGACTAGATGAGAACCAGAAGACGAAGACTTCCGGCAGGACTCTTGCCGGGTCGCCCACGAGATCCCGGCAAGACCCTTGCCGGGGCCCAGGCAAGACCCTTGCCGGGGACATCTGCGGGGCCGAGACCAGGCCCGCACTCGCCAGAGTTTTGCTGCCCTGCGCCCATTCCGACGTGGCTGCCAGCCCGCCAATTAGGCCAGCGCCCGCGTGGCAGCATGCAGCTACTAGGCGAACTAGCCAAGCACCTGCGTGGTGGCATGCAGATCTTCGTGAAGACCCTGCCACCGCACCAGCTCAGCAGCCAGCTAGCCAGCGTGGCGCTGCACGCCTCGTCACCTTGGACGCGCGTCGAAGCAAGGCGAGGCGGCGATGGACGAGACGAGCTTCTTTTTCGTCCCCGATAAAGCAAGAGGACACATAGGCAACGCGTTAAATGCGTTTGTCCTATGATGTCAGGAGATAAACTTGTACACTGTAAATACTTTCCACCTCCTGTGTGCCATTGTGGCAACCCCTTTGACATATAAAAGGACGTCCGAGGCGTACTAAGGAAGGATTCAGACTTTTTGCACAGGGCATGCATCGCAGCTAGTTCAAGAGCTCAAGAGCACTAAATACACACAAAGAAGGACTAGGGCTTTACGCATGGTCTGCGGCCCGAACCTGGGTAAAAATCCCCCCGTGTTGATCTTCTCGACCCGCTCTTTGCGCAGCCCCATGCCCCGCCAACCATAGTAGGGATTCCCTATGATCCCATAGGTGTCGTCCCTGATCCCCGACATAGAATAATATAGACCATACAGTGACCATACTATATAGATATATGTTTGTTTCATGCTGTTATCCTGTCCACCTTACCACTGAACTGGTTTACCAAAATGAGTTTCATATGCAACATGGTAAACCTGTGATGTGTTTGTTTGTTTCTCTTTTAGAACGCAGATCAAATATTGGAGTAGAGTACCCCGTTATCCAATGGTAAAGGAAGTAATGTAGATAAGGTTCAAGATAGTGAGACATCCCTTTTGGTCTCCAAAAAGCTGATAAAAACTATATTGAAGACACTGAGACAACCCCAAAGTCCTATCTTGATGTAGTGTTCGAGTTACTGGCTCCTACTCCTGGCACCAGCTCTTCGAACTCGCTGCCTGAATCAATTCGGCTTCTTGAGTCTCAACTTCAAGCTGAAAGACATCTATCAGAAGTTATGCGACAAGAAGCCGAAGGACTGAGGAAGTCCCTGCAGAATTCAGATGCATACTTTCTGGTGCAACAACAAGTGTTGGAGGATTTAAGGGCCAAACAAGAGAAAGTTAATAAGCTTGCTAAGCATCTTGCCAGCATTATGGGTACACAGGATATTGTTTCTTGATCTCTTCTGAAGTGGTTTCAGTTCTGGACTTGTTTTGCTCGGGTGTTTATTTGCACTGGTCGCCAACTTTGACAACCAGTGTATATGATATGTTGCTTTGTTCCCTATATTTGCACTGTGGCGAACTTTGATGCCCAGTGGATGTAATATGTGTAATAGCCTAGCTTAAGTTGCTTGCTTATTTATTTCCTTGTTGTCTTCTTTATTTGTAACAATGGGCCTTCTAAGGGCCGTAGAAACAATGGTCCTTCTACGGGCTGTAGCATCAATGGGCCTTCTACGGGCCGTATGATCGATCGGCCAAACATGGGCCAATAACAGACCGCATTATGGGCCGCAAATGGGCTAGATTTCGAATCGTTCGTTCATGGGCCGACCATAACGGGCCGTCGTTAATCGGCCATAGTTGATAACGCTATGAAAATGGCAAAACGGATTAACGTGCCACGAATGGGCCGATTGTAACCACGAGCTGAATTTGGCCCACAAGCAGAAAAAGCTAGTAACGGGCCGTAAGTAACCGAATGCTGGAAATGAGCCCAAGAATAAATGCGATCTGAGAAGGCCGAAAGATAACACGGGTTGGAAATGGCCCAATGGAATAATGGGCCGTTAATGGGTATAAAGCTGTACACTTTTCATTGCGGGCCAGATTCACCACGGGCCATTAATGGGACAAGTGTTACAAATGGCCTCGTATGGGCCAAAATACATCATGGGCCATACATGGGCCCGAAGTTACAACGGGCTGGAATCATATTGGATGTCCCAGATGAAGCTACTCGGCTTAATTCCGATAGGCCGTAATGGGCCATGAGTTAGCGGGCCATAAATGGGCTATATTCGAACAAGCCGTGAACACGCTTTCCGTGGGCCAACCCGTTACCTTTTGACCAAGTCAAACGGGCCGACCTTTTCGTCGGAATGGGCCTCTGTTGGGTCGTGCCACGTGTCAACGTATCATAGGGCCTTCCGTCCAATGAATGAATGACATCTGTCACAATGGTGAGCCAACACGTGTTTCCTCCGGCCAATGAGAATTTTACACGTGGAAAATCATCATTGGTCCGGGCTGTTAACGGGTTATTGGATCCAAAACCGGACCCAATAGCTTAACGGCGACCCGTTACGGTGGATGCCATGTGTTGGTCACCCTTGATGAAAACACTTCCATGACGCGCCATTTATCGTCATGGAAGTGGACACTTCCGTGATGATAATTTTGGTAATGTCATGGAACACTTCTATGACAGCACATGTATGACTATATTGATTTTGTCATATAATTGTCATGGATGCACATGCATGACAGAAAATGTGACCTACTGTGAGAAACAAGTATCATCACGGAAGTGTATTTTTTTGTAGTGCAGGCCGGCATCATGGACCATCTGCCATAGCTGCTGGCCGCTCACGGGCATCGCCGCCATCTGGAGTGAGCACTTTTGTGCTTAGTGTAGGTGCTTAGGTGCGTACAATGTGGTAGATGCATTGGAATGGACTGCAAGCTGTGTTGCATTCACATCGTGCTGCCTCTTTTCCCGTCCTCCTCCCATTACTTCCCTCATGGATTCAGCATGCTATTTGAAGAAGGATGCATCATTGGCCATTAAACATTTCGGGAACCGCTACCCTCTCCCTTGTCTGCATTAAAGCCGTATCGGGAACTATCCTGGTTTACTAGTAGCTGTCAGATCGAATATTACTGCACCACCCACTGCACGCCCGGCTGAACACGCCTCCTCGCCTCCATCAAATGCCTCCGTTAAACAAACATGCAAACCGAGAAACCTACTCCGACCACACGTCCGTTCATGAGTGGGCCGGAATTGAACGCAACACGGGCCGAGCTCCTCCCGTCCGCCCTCAGTTTAAACGAGGCCAGACGTCGGCCAGGCTCCTACCATCTGCCCTTTATTTAAATGAGGCCAGACAACGGGCAAGAATCACACCCATCCGCCGCTCCCCATCTCCTCCTTCTCCATTTTCACCACTCTTCTGATGGCTTCCGAGGATCCGTTCTCCGGCATACTACCCGGCCGGGTAGCCCGCCGAGCCCTCCGGATACGAGCGAGACCGCTCGGTGCTTGACCTACCTTGACTATCCCGATGGAGCCAGTTGTCGCCCCAAGCAAGCGCGTGGTTCAGCAACTCGCCGCTGCAGTTCAGCTCGATGAGGAGTAGCGAGTTGCTCCATGTCGGTACGGTGGCACGAGCGTCGTCGCTACCATGTCGTACCGTGCCACCAGTGTCTGCGGCCGCGCCTCCCGTGTCTGCAGTGGCCGCGCCTCCCGTGTCTATGGGCGGGCCTCCCGTGCCTGCGGCAACGCCATGCAAGCAGAGGCAAAAGCGGGGTGCGTGGAGAGCGACGAGTCAGTGGCCAGCTTCTTCGTGTCGCCGCCATCATTGAGGAGAAGTAGAACATGGGAGGCCGCCGCCGCTTGGGTTCCATGAAGGCCAGCACCGAGGCGACGACTATGTATACAGGTGGTCTCTTGGCGACTTGATCTCTCGCAAGGACCTTCGTCGACCCCGCAAGTGTCTGCCGGACATGAGGAAGACAAAGGGATCCGTGGGCGGCCATTTAGATTAGCACCTCTTAGTTCATGTAAATGTAATAAAATCCATCATGTTTATATGAAGATCCGGCTTTTTATACAAAATCCTTCATGCTTATATGAAATCAGTTCGGGTTTGCATGAATTTCCTCTGGTTGGTTAGAGTTGTGAAAATGTATGCCGCTGGCAATGGATGTCGTCCTCTACGGAAGGAAGCGGGAGGAAATTTGTTGGTTGCTGTCTGAGAATAATAGAGTCAGATCCAATCCATTTGAGTTAATTGAGTGTATGATTCTCCCTCTATAAAAATTTAATTGCATGTACAATGCATGACTTGCAGGGTGGCTACAGATTCGTACAGAAAGTTAAAAAGAAACAAATCCATCCTTAATCTTGCATTATAAGTACTCTATGGGTTCCACTGTCAGTATAGTAGCGAAATAAGTATATATTAAAAAATATAAAAATCTAAAGTTTAGGACAAAGCTCGAACTCAGGTCATCACGTTGCGAGCATCCGGCGCTAACCAGTCCACCAGATGTTCGTTGTGGATGATGCAAGAGATATATCTCTACTCATATGCAAAATAGAGTTGGTGATGATGGTGTGCCTGCCATCTTGGAATATAGGCCATCCGATTTATATCCCACGGATAGGATGGAAACTATGGCAATTTTGCACAAAGATACCTACACCCCTCTCCACATTTGCAAATAAGGCCTTCCCTTGTTCATCCTTTTCTTTCACAAGATAAACTACTCATACAAATGCATCTTGATGTTCCATGCAATGCACGGGCATCTTGCTAGTTTCTTTTTAAATAGTTACTGCGATAATTGGGTTGAAGTGATATATTTTATGTCTCATACAAATTCACTAGTAGTAACAAAGAAAAGGTTGCCTTCTTAATTAACAGAAAACTAAGTGAAAACTATCACATGAGGCCAGTAAAAACAAGGCACACTGGGTTCAACATCATCGTTTACTACAGCTATGCACGCGCGATAAGTCAACATATCGAGGGGGCTACATAGAGAATGACATATCGAGTGTGTGTGAGCGAGGCACAGAGACACAACTAGCATGTGTGCGTGTGTGCTTGTGCGTGTGTGTGTTTGAGAGAGAAGCCAATTGATCAATTAAGATCAATATCGAGTTGTCACCCTTCTGCTGTCATTGTTTGGGGGTGGGGAGGGGGAGGGAAAGAAAGACGTATCGAGAGTGTGCACGCGGTAGGCACAGAGGTACAACTAGAGAGTGTGTGTGTTTGTGTGTTTGAGAGATAAGCCAGTAGATAGATTAGTATCAAGATCGAGGTGTGACCCTACTTCTTCGGTGTCAGGAAGTGTGTGTGTTTGAGAGATAAGCCAACAGATAGATTAGTATCAAGATCGAGGTGTCACCCTACTCCTTCGGTGTCGGGAAGTGTGTGTTTGTGGGTGTGGGGGGTGCTACTGGCACTTAGATATATGGAGAAGGAATTTGTGATACATATCTATATTAAGGGATAGGTAGATAGCATGTGTGCGAGGCATACTTAAAGCATCACGGAGATAAACAAGCGGTGTGCATGCAATTGCTGGAAAAAATGAAGAGAGAAACAATGTCTGCGCACGCGCGCGCGCGTGTGTGTGTTTTATTTGTGTGTGTGTGTGTGCACGTGTGTGTGTGAGCGAAATCTCAAAGCAAAAGGTGCTCTGCTGGAATCCATTGTATGTATTCATATGGTTCCGGGACTTGAGTTAACCTTACACATATGTGTGCGAGACATAGTTATACTTTGAGACGTTAGTGGTGGTGGGTAGGCAGAATTAAAGGGGTGGGCGTGTTCAACAAAGAGAGCGTGTGTGAGAGAGAATTGTAGGACGGGGTAGAAAGACGAATTCTAACCTTGACAGAGGGAGAGAAATACATGAAGTGCGCGTGTGTGATTCCGATGCCCACGGAGAAATGAGATATGTATGCATGTGAGAGAGATTGCACAATTCATTCACGTATCACTATCTAGCAATCGTGGATGTGCATTGCTTCAACATATATTGATATCTACTATGTATCGTGGCCAAAGATACAATATTGATTCAACGCTATAAAGATTGGACACTCACATATCGCATTTTTTTTCAAATAGTCCTTTTCAATTGTGCATGCCAAAGTTACAGTGATGTTTCTTCAAACAACCACTGTAGTTATCATGTACATCTACCATTATTAGTTTTGGCTTCAAACTCATTAGTCTTGGATGATTTAAGGTTCTATTATGAAGTAATATATGTAATATTCGTATATGAATTCAACGGGTACACAATTTATGAAATGGAGGCCATGCAATCATATGAGGTAACACTTTTAAGTAGTGGACTACAATATCCATTTCTTTTGTGGGGCTACAAGATCCCTTTCTTTTTGTGCCTCTATATGAAAATTAACACGTCAATGCATTTTGTTTAAAATAAATAACCAGTGGCACTAAATTATATATTTACACGAGAAATACATAGGCTGAGCGTTTGATCCGTTTTTTTGTGAACGCGCCTGTACACCCATACGATTGGCCGCGCACGTGTGAACGTCCAAGATATCGGTGCATCATCCTGAGTTATTAACTGCTGACATGTGCCCCGTGTACACAGTCTCGCATGACCTTCCCGCTAGCACTGTCCAAAATTAGTTGAAACTGGATACGAACGAGCCCGCTGGCGGCAAAATCTCCGGCCTCCTTCTAAAATTTCGGCCACCTAGTCTTTAGCATGCAAAATTCCCCTTTTGTCCTTGGTGCACGGAGAACAATGGTTACAATACGGCCCTCATTTACATAGTAGGTCAGGGCAGCTTTGGTAGCTTCTGATTCCCCCCACCACACGGAACCCCCATTTCCTCTCCCCCTCCCACAAAAAGGACTACTCCACAGCGCCAGAGCATCTTACATCACGCCGTCCGTACTTCATCATCCTTTCTACCCCTCCCCTCTCGAAACCCTAGACTTCTCATCCACTGGCATATCAAAGCCCATTCTGCGCAGATCTAGTCCGCACCCATCTACCATTAGTTATTCCAAGCATGGCAGGCAACGACCAAATCTTCGACATCGACCCATACCTGCATTACATCTTCATCGAGGAGAATGAGTCGGCGCAGGTCGGGGAGCAAGAGCTTCATCGGCCGGTGCACGCACCATGGCCCATCGGCAGTGATATCGGCGTGACCGTCCTTGGGCGCACAATCAACATATTGCAGAGCAGGTGTGATGAGCAATTTGCCATCCACCGTGCAAAAGATCTAGAGCCGCTCAACGCATGATCAATGACCCACTTGAAGAGCTACCTTCACCAGTGCTCATGGAGAGCCTGATGCCCCGCAAGGAAGGGGCAGAGGAGTTCTGCGATTCAGTGAAGACACAGCCAGCCTGCGGCTTCATCATTGCTCGCGGCGGCCGTGTCAACCTCGATCCCAACGATGTGGTGGCCAGGCTCGAGCGCATCCTTGGCGGAGTTGACGACCCCGACGAAGTAGAACATTACTAACATGATATCTTGAGGATGTAGGTGATAGACGGAATTTGCTACCAGGCCAGAGACATGGAAATGGAGCAGTTCAGCGGAGATATCATGCGCGCGATTGCATGCTGTCAAGCTCGTCTGGAAGAGGCCCAGCATCCCCAAGAGCATGCCAGTGCCAGCATCTCCGCAGTTCGAGGTGGGTCGCGACACTTGGAACAAATGGCCGCAAGGGTGCTATGCTGATCATGGAGTCCGAGAAGACCGTCAGCGGAAGGCCACCAGCTCATCCTTTTAGCCTATTTTATTATAAATTTATAATTGTATCCATATGTCAATGGAAACGACGCGTATGGAATCATTGGGATCCCTTCTACAGTTGGGGGCACGGGGTTGTGCAAAGAGCGGGTCTGGTAGCCAGCACAAGGATCGTTTACCCAGCTTCGGGCCGCGAGGATGCGTAATACCCTAGTCCTGCTTTGGTGTATATTTGAGTGTTCCTGAGCTTTCAAACTAGCTGTGGAGCATGCGTAGTCCAAAAGATCCGAATCCTTCTCCAGTACGCCTTGGGCCTCCTTTTATAGTCAAAAGGGTCGCCACAGTGGCACACAGGAGGTGGAAAGGTATACAGTGTACAAGCTTATCACCTGTCATTATGCGACAAGGCACATTAAATGCGCTCCTTAGGTGTCCTGTTGCTTTATTGGGGATGGCAACGAGGTCCGTCCCGTCCGTCACCGCTCCGCCTTGCTCTCACACGCGTCCAGGCCAACGTGGCATGCAGTGCCACGTAGGCTGGCTGGCTGTTGAGATGGCGTGGTGATAGGGTCTTCACGAAGATCTGCATGCCACCACACAGGTGCTTGCTGAGTTGGCCTGGAGGCCGCACGTTGCCACACAAGTGCATGCCCAGCTGGTTGGACTGGCGGCTGTATGGGAACGGCAGCAAAGTCTTGGCAGACGTGGGCCTGGCTGCGGCCCAGCAGGTGTCCTCGGCAAGGGTCTTGTCGGGGCCCCAGCAAGGGTCTTGCCGTGGCATCGCGGTCGTCCCCGGCAAGGATCTTGCCGGTGGTCTCGTGGATTTCCTCGGCAAGGATCTCGTCAAGGATCGTCGTCTTCTGGTCCTCATCTTATCTTGTCTGCTTATGATCTTCACAAAGATCTGCATGCCACCATGGAGGTGCCTCCCGAGCCTTGGTTCCAATGTGGTTGATGGTGTTGGAAACCGTGGGCTCAAGGGTGGCATGCTCTGCTGGCATTGGGTAAGTTACCCTGGCAAGGCTCTTGCCGGGGCAGCGGAGGCCGCCCCGGCAAGGGTCTTGCCAGGGGATTCCACCTCGCCCTCTTGCTCTTTGTGTCTCTGGTCATGGCGTTGACTTGACCGTTTTCTGTGCCCCTGGCTAGAGCGCTGCTCTGGTATTCTTGTGCTTCTGCTTCCTCCCTTTGCCCTGATAAGTGTGGCCGCAGGTGCGGCTCTGACTACCCGTGCACAAGTAGAGGGGTAAAAAGGAGAGCCCCTACTTTTGTACCCCGACAGGAGCCCCCGGGCCTGGGCCACACATAAGCGCAACGCGTTGTTGGGCCAGGCCCAGAACGGTGCGCGGGCACGCGGGGCAGAGTTCTACTACGGTAATTCCCTCGCCCGCTGCGCTTCCCCACGACGCGCGTTGAATGCACGACGTGGAGGGTCGTGCGTGACGTGGGGGTCATGCGTGGGGCGGTTCCTGCCCTCATGCGTCACATTGTGGTAAAGAGGCGGCTTGCGCCTTCCCCATAAAAAGAGGGAAACGCAGGGGTGCAGCTCATTTACTGAGTGGACTCGGGTCGTGGCCTTCAAGGCGGCTGTGCCCTACGATCACGGGGTGGAAAACGGTCGCCTCACTCGTCCCCTCGATTTCTTCTTGCTTGCCACGTGCCCCCATGCCTCAAAGATGGTAGGTGGCGGATGCGGGGGGGGGGGGGGGCACGGGCCTTAAGTGACGAGGCGGGAAACCGGGTCACCGCTGATTGGAGCAGCGGGTCAGTCTTGATTCCCTGTGCCCCTGATGGTCGGATTGGTTGAGTGGGGCGGCTGAGCCCCGACCCCGCCCCTTTATAAGAAGGGGAGGGGGATGGCACCCCTCAATCTTTCATCATCTATCTCCTTCCACCTTGGCTCCTTTCTTTCTTTTGTTATGGCGAGAGGGCACACCGGCACTTCGAGAGGAAAGGGGAGGGGGCGAGGCCGAGGCTGCCGTGGCGCTCGGGGAAGAGGAGGACAGGGTGGCGCACCTGCCTCGCCTCCGTCAGCTCCCTCCCCCAATGGAGGGCCACGTTGGGGACCAGCCCTGCGAGTTCTTCATCAGGCTGCCCCGGCCAGTGCACCGTCGTCTTCGTCTCCCTGCTCCGTTCGTTCGGGAGATGAAGCTCGATCCGCCATAGACTCTGAGGTTGCACATGAGGGGCTGCCGGAATGGCGGCACGTGGGTTGATGCCGACTTTCCGCCCTTCACGTCATGTATGTTCGTCGCGGATGGCAGACCTTCGCTCGTGTCCACAGCCTGACGGAGGGGCGCGTTCGCTACTTCAAATTAATGGAGAACGACCTGCTCTCCATCATGGTCTTTGGGGACTTTGGGACTCGCCTAAAGTGTTGCATGGAGAGCTCCTCCGATGACGAAGACTCCTCCTCAAGCGGAAGTGACGAGGAGGACAGCGACAACGACGACGAAGGCGCCGAGCTGGGGCACGCCGACTCTGACTCCGACTGACCGTGTCACCCTTCCCTTGGCCGCGCGCCCTACCGAGGGCCTTCCTCGTAAAGCTCTCCATCGGCGCGTTCCCGGTTGCCCCCGTTTTTCCTTCACCTGCCGCACCTGGGAGAAAAGGGGCAAGAACGGGGATCACGGGGCACTTACCTTTTTTTAGTTTGTAAGCCTACGGGCCTTAGTAGAATTTAGACCTTGTAATCCCCGTGCTCGCGCATACATTCCGTACGAATTGCACTTGTTAACAACGTATGAACGAAAAGAAGGGTGTTTCCCGGGTTCCTTTTGTGCGTGGGCAGGGGCCACACCAAGGAACGAGTCCTCGTTATCTTAAGATAAACATTGTAACCCGGCAACAGTCCTTGCCTTCCTCCTGCTCTATAGCTCGATTACACTCACGCCCATGGCGGAGGTAGGGGCAAAGCAGGATTGGACCCTTCGCCCATTCCCTTCCCACTGCGCTACGACCAAGTCCCGGCCCAAAGTTTTTTGGACATGGGAAAATGGGAGCATGATGGTATAAGAGTGAGCGAAGTCTTGTACGTTCAAGTTTCATATGGAAGTAGGGAGTGCGGAATGAAAAACTTATCTGATGTTGCAGCCCCCGGCAGTCTTGGCTTGCTACGTTTGGATCTTTGGACCCGCAGCCCCCGACAACCTTGGCTTGCCGGGGTCAGGACGCCGTCTTGTTCTCTTTCCTCCAGACAGCTGAGCAGACATGTCCATGCACCCTGCGAACCTAAAAAAGGACGGGAAGGAATAGAGAGATGTACACTCGACCTCTATGCTAGGGGTTAGTCACCGCCAAGCACTATCAACCCTAATCGAGGGAGAGACTTAACCTTGCATGCATGCTATAACTTAGGGCGCCAGCGCTTCATTTATTTATGCTGAGGGTCTGCGCCTGGCTTTGTACAAAGGGTTACATGCCTTGTCGGTGAGGCTTGTACAAAAGGTGGTCTGCCGGGGAGCCAGGCAACCGCGCCTTATGGGTAAAACTTGCGAAGATGTTCGATGTTCCAGGAGTTGCTCACTGGAATCGCATCCTTCTTGTCGGAGGGGACGGTGATGATGGTCATCGGCCCAGACATCTTCAGTGTGTTGTAGGCGTAATGTGAGGCCACCATGAACTTGGCTAGTGTTGGGCGACCGAGGATACCGTTGTAGGGTAAGGGGATCTCGGCTACATCGAAAACAATCCTCTCTGTCCTATAGTTTAACTCGCCTCCAAACGTCACGGGCAGTGTGACCTTACCCTTCGGCTGACCCCTTCCCGGGTTGACCCCTTGAAATGTGCCCGTCTCTTTGAGGTCTCCATCAGGAATCTGCAGCCTTTTGATCACAACAGGCGAGATCAAGTTCAGACCGGCCCCGCCGTCAACTAGCATTTTTGTCACCTTGAGGTTGCGTATTGTTGGCGAAACCAACAATGGCGAACACCCGACCGCAGTTGTGCGATCAGGGTGGTCCTCTATATCAAAAATGATAGGCGTGATGGACCACTTCAGTGGCTTTTGATCATCGAATGATGATTCTGCTGCTGTGATCTCGCGCGCCCACTGCTTGAACTTGCTGTGAGAGGTGTGCAGCGAGGCGCCACCGTCGACGCACATGGCCTCCGTAGCTTTTTGGAACTCATGCTCGCCGGACTCGTCGTCCTCGTCATGATCATCGTCTTCTTGCTTCTTGTCACGGCCCCGGGCGGGCCTCTCTTGCTGATTATCCTTGCCGCGGCGACCTGCTTGGCCGCCACGCTTCTTGCCGGATCCTTTGGAACCATCCTGACCCTTCTCCTTGTCCCGCCTCTCATACTCAGCTTTGTGCTTCTCAGCTAGCAGCTCAACTTGTCAGCGATTCTGGAGGACGTGGCCCTTGGTGCGGTGGATCTTGCAGTACTGATTGTCGGAGCCTCCTGGCTTGTCGGCAGCCGCCCAGGCCCGGCAAGGGGCGCACCCGGCAATTCCTTGCCGGGGTCGTCTTCCTTGGCCTTCTTGGCAGGGCTGGTGTCCTCGGATCCCTCGACGGCAAGCATGGTCCTGCCCTTGCACTTCCTATTGCGGCGCCGGTCCTTCTTCGTCGGGGCAGCTGTGTCTTCGTCTGTGGAGTCGGTAACCGCACCGGCGTCCTCGCCGGGGTACTTCCTTCCATCTTCAGCTCGAGCGCATCTATTGGCGAGAACATCAAGTTCGGCCACATCTTTGACCTTGTTCATTGCCAGCTCTTCACGCATCTTGCGGTTGCGCACATTCTGATGGAATGCACTGATCACGGCAGCGGGATGAACATCTGGGATGTTGTAGTGTACCCGGCTGAACCTCTGTATGTACTTGCGTAGGTTTTCACCTTCCTTCTGGGGGATGATATGCAAATCGCTTGCCTGTCCATGAGCTTGGTAGCCTCTAGTGAAGGTGCCAACGAACTCATGACACAAATCCGACCAAGAAGAAATGGAATCCGCCGGCAAGTGCATCAACCATGACATGACATTGGACATAAGTGCCAACGGGAAGTAATTGGCAAGCATCTTGTCGTCGCGGGCTCCAGCAGCTTTCATCACGATGGTGTAGATGCTGAGGAACTCCGATGGGTGGGTCTTTCCATTGTACTTCTCGCCAACGTCGGGCTTGAACGTGCGGTGGGAGGGCCACTGGAACTGCCGCAGCTCACGGGTAAAGGCTGGGCAACCCACCTTGTAGGGTAGGCCGCCAGAGCCTCCCGGTGCTGGGTGGTCCATAGTGGGTCCCGCCTGCCTATCTTACTGGTGGCGTGCTTCGCACCGGCGCTCGATGGTGGTTCGGGCGTCTTCATGGGCTTGCTCCCGAAGAACTTGGCACTGATCGTGGTGGGACCGTGGGTCGGACGACGCTATGGAAATTTTATCACAAACGTCATCACGACGGACCGACATCCGCGATGGCTGGCGTGGTGGAGGAGAGTGCACCGTGGCCGTAGCACCTCCGGTTCTCCCACCACTGGCATGCGGTGGCTCGACGGAGCGCCGGCCTGAGGGCCTCGCTGGCCACGGCTCATCTTTGTTGGCAACGCCGACGAGGCTCTGGTTGGTAGCTCTCCACTCGTCGAGCTTTTCCACAGCAGGAGGAAAGTCGAGGAGCAACTGCGCGCGCGCCAAAGCTTCTGCTGGCGTGGGTGGCGGCGAAAGCTGCGTGGACTGTGAAACGCTCCGACTTCTAACCACGTTAGAAGGATCTCTATCACGGCCTTGCGGCCGTGCGCCATTTTCGCCAATGCCTTGGCGTGCATGCTGGACTTCTACGTCCCGCGAATGAGGCACAGGACTCTTCCCACGGCGGCGCCCAGGGTCCCCGACGTCCCGCGAAAGATGATGCAACTAAACAAGCATGCACTCATGTTTTTCAGTATACTCTGTGACAGTATCGGTAGCACCTTAGAAAAACTCACTTTGAAGGCAAGGCTAACAATGAAAACGCCCAAACATCTACAGTGAAATATATTACAGATGTAGACTGGACAGCCCTTGTTAAACACTGGTCTTATCCAAAGAATCAGGTAGGGTATATATATTTGATCAGATCACATATTGAATTTGGATTTACATATGTGCCTTACAAGTGTATATTCTTCTAGGCTAACTATTTGAAGAACAAGACGAACCGTTCTAAAGTGAAATTCCAACAAACAACAGGATCTCGTAGCTATATTGCACACTGCAAGGCTCTTGTAAATAGCTGCTACTTCCTTCTTTCTTCTGTGCCATATTATCATATCTATATTGACTTGTTCCAAATACAGAGGAAAGCCCGTGCGGACCAAAAAGAACCTAAACCAAATCCAGTGCAGATCTTCAAGGATTGCCACACCAGCAAGATGAAGGGCATGAGCACACCAGTTCAAGCCGCTGTCATAATTCCTTACTCCTCCTGCCTTTGAACTGCTTGTTACTGTGACATGTTCATTTAACTGCTTGGTTTGCAGCCAATGTCAGTTACTCTGTTCACTTTTATACACATTGTTCTTAACGTATCATTTCACCTTACACGGTTTAAATGAGATGAAGGATATTGTTTTGGTCTTGATCTGTAATCTAGTTGTGATGTTCACGTGCCCACACAATGATACAATAGCTTGTTTGTTTTATATCTGTTTGCCCATATATGAACAATGTCATACTATGTTCATCCTACTTTAAACGATGTCTCTTTATCCTTACATGTCAATGAATGTGAGGAAATAGACAATACAGTAGGTGTGCTACATGGACATATGTTCTGAAAGTGATTTTATTACATAGTTGGCACTACAACACATGCTAATGTATTAGAGTAGTTCACCAAAATAAGTTATGTATAAACATGAAACCTAATTTGTTTGTTTTTGTCTCATTAGTAATTTATCTGGTACAGTATTCTACAAGTTCAAACTTTCAGCAAGCTATGGAACGAATGATTGAACAGCCACAACCACCTGAAGGTGACGAGGCTATCACAGGCACAATGCCACCTCTTGCTGCAGTGCGTCAGTACCTCTCCACTAACAGTGTAAAATGCACCTTCCTGCGTAATTCTGGCTTGGTTGTCAAGGCAACCTCAACCAAATCGCCTACCGAACAAAATCTCCCGGCTAGACAGAGTGATATATCTATGCTCCAAACACAAGTCCAATCCCTAATGGATGTCAGTTCGGAAAGAAGAATAGTGGTTGACAAATGTCGTCAAAATATGAATGGTTGTTAAACCAAACTATCATACATGTGCTTCGTTGTTCAAGAGCAATGGCGGGAAAAGGGGATGATCATGCTGCTCCATCAGATTCTACAACCTGAAACATTACCACTCAGGTCAAATGATGTGTGCTTCTATACAACTGATGGTGCTTTTATCTGCAAGGACTATAAACTTTATGCCAACAGGCCTTTTGTTGTATGGCTGGAATTTATTTTGTTGTGATACAACATTTATCTTGCTGCCAAAGGCTATAGAAATTATGAGGCTATTTTTGTATAGTGTAGGTTTATCTTAGTAATGTGTTCGGCCGAAAGCTTCGTAGGAGCCCAATGTGCCAAATTAGGCCCATTCCAGTTGGGCTAAAAATGATTATGGGCTATAATTTGCGTGTACCCCACTAAAAATATCTAGGCCTAAATCAGCAAAAGCTTTCATATTTTTGGTAGGCTTGTGCACCTAGTGGGCCTTTAACAGGCCTAAACATAATTTTGGCCCGCAGTAACAATAGGCCGTTAACATGTGTAACTATCTTGAGCCTATAAATAACATGGGCCTTTAATAGGCCGAAAGTGAGATTGGGCCCTGACTCTGCCAAATAACCCACTGGTCATTAGCAGGCCGAAATGTATCTCAACTCACGGTAGCCCATTTACAATCAGGTCATTAATGCGCCGACCTACTACATGGTCCTTTAATAGGCCGGAAGTTCGGTCGGGCTTGATTAGTATCAGTTTTATATGGCACGTTAATAGGCCTGATGTGACGTTAGGCCACATATAGCCCTTGGATTTCGTCCGGCGTTAACAGGCCGAAAATCACAACAGGCTGGAAGTAGCCCAAATCTACAGTAGGCCTCTAACAGGCCGAATATCAGACATGGCCGAATATGACCCAAATCCGTCACGCTCTTTTATGGGCCAAAAGTTTCAAGGGCCAAAAAATGGGCCCAAATGAAGCAGGACCTTTAACAGGCCAGAAACACACCGAGCCGTAATCCGGCCCAAATATTTACCGAACTGTTAATGGGCTAGAAGTGACCATGGTCCGCGATGATGACAAGTATAGAACGGGCCGTGACGGGCCGATTTGACAATAGCCGTACATGCCTTAACTTTGAATGGGTCGTCTGCAAGCAGGCCGTTAATGGGCCAGCCCGCTAATTTTGACTGGGCCAGCCTTTTTAACCTAAATGGGCCGCTATTGGGCCTTCCCCCGTGTCGACGTATGATAGGTGCCTCCTGTCCATTGGGCGGTTGACACCTGTCCTTTTCAGGTGTTGCTATAGCCAATGATAATTTTACACGTGGAAAATCCCCATTGGCCGGGTCTTTTAATGGGTTATCGGATCCAAACCGGAACCCGATAGCTTAACGGCGACCCGTTACGGCGGATGCGACATGTCGGTCACCCTTGACGAAAGCACTTCTATGACGCGTGATTTATCGTCATGGAAGTGGACACTTCCGTGATGATAATTTTGGTAATCTCATGGAATGTCACACCCTGATTTTTGGCCCTTTCTTTTTATTTGATTTTCTGATATTTTTGCTTGAGATTTCTTTTTCTGTGGCTATGTGGTCTGGAAATATGAGATTTTTGCTTGAGATTTATGGCATCTTCTTCCTTTGCAGAGTGGCTTGTCATCCTAATATCCTTCCCTAGACCATGTCATATTCATCTTGGACCAACGCCAATATTCTTTTTCCAGGGAATATTCCTTTTTCTATTAAAGGAATAACCCCATTTTCCCTAGGTTGTTAAGAAACCTATATTTCTATCTCACCCCAACTTCCCAAATAAGTATCATTAATTGTTTGGTTCATATCTTGCTCAAATATTTCAAAATCCTTCCTTGGCATCATCAAAGATAATTCACAAATATTCCTTTTCTTATTCTACCCTTAGTGGCTTTTTGAGAAGGAAGTGTCATTTTTCTTTGCTTGATTGACCCCAAACTTTTTGGACACCTTTTCCCGCCCATATCATTGCATCATGACAAAATTAAACTTAATTTCCCTAGTGAACATTCCTGAGCAATTTTTCAAAGTTTCTGTCTGAGGGAATTCATTGTGAAGGAAGTACTAGCTAGGATAACCCAAATGAGTTGAAATATGCAAGTGAGCTTAGCATCAATTCTTTGTTTCTGTCCAAATTTTCAGTATGTGAAGCAAGCATATTTTATCTTGCTCCATTTTGCTAACAAAAATCTAGGACCTTCTCCTACTCATATATCCTACCTCCACAAGATTTGGGCTCATTGCATCTAGCCATTTTCCCTCGGGACTTTTCCCACGTTTCTATCCAGAGAGCTGCATTGTGAAGCAAGTACCACTTGGGCTTTTCCAAATGTTAAGAAACTTTTATGGCACTCTCATATGAGAAAATCATGAGTCCATGACCATTTTCAGCTCAATCCAAGCTAGTATGTGAGGGCAACTTCAATGTTTACATTTCTGGACAGTGTGGCATTTTGTACAGCAAGTGCTAGCTAAACCCCTCTCTTGAACTGAAACCCTGCCATATTAATCACCTTAGTGCGTGATAAAACCGTGTGAAAGCTCATTCTTCATCACCAAGTACCTGCTCCACAGCAAACTCCAAACACCTTGCTGTGCGACTGAAACACTGTAAGCCCTATTCATCAATTAAGTCCATGTGCTCGTTTGCTTGCACTTTGGCACTCTCCCTTGGATGTCCTATCTACTGGACATGATTAGGATGGCCAAAACGCGACGCGCATGCCAGCTCACGTGGTGACCAGGGGCCATGCCAGCCAAATCACGCGCTCTGGTGCCTCGGCCTCTTCCTCCCAGCCCGTGCACTGGATCTCTTGGTGCTTAGCCATGTCCAACAGGTTCTTCTCGTTGTTGCCCTTCGCCCTGGACCCTTTCCCCCTCTTGTAGATCGCTCATCAGAGCTCGTCGTCGTGCGCCCACGGACACACAGTGCCGACAGGGCTTTAATGGTGTTCGGCTTCTTCTTCCTTGTGTCCCTTGGCCCTCTCTGCCCCCGTGAACTCTTCCCTATGGCTCCCCATCACCGTCCGTCGACCGAGCTCGACCGAACACGCGCCTGCGGCTCCGGCCACGCGTCCGCGTTAGGGCCAGCTCGGCCGTTCGTCCCCGCCTATAAAAAGCCCAACCCAAGCCTCTCCGAGCATCTCAAGCTCCTCCCCTCACTCCCAACTCCCTCCCCATCCACTCCAACCAGCCGGAGTGGCCCTCCTCGCTGCCCTATGCGCCCTGGCCGCCGCCCTCCTCTACGTAAATTTGCGACAACGGAGCCCTATTTCTTCCCCCTGAACTCACCAATGAGCTAACCTAGCCACCAGGATCCACCCCATGGCCGCGGACCATATTCTCAGCCACCGGAGTGACTCCCTCATCGTAGCGCCGCTGCCCTCTGTCACCATCGTGGCGATCAACTCCGGCCGTCCCCGCGGCCGATGTGACCTTCCTCTGGCGCGGTGTGGAGCGGCGGATCCATCTCCGCCGGCGCCCTAGCTTGTCGTGGCCTCCCGTCTCTAGCGCCGGCAATGCACTAGCCGTTGCAGCCCTCTGTCGCGAGCGAGGATGGGAAGGAGGAAGAAGAAGGAGGAGGAGGAGAGAGAAGGAGGTGGGACCCATCAATCATCCACCCAGAGCCTGGCCCCGCCTCTGCCACATCACTTAAGTGGAGACGTACTCCTGGAAATACGTCTTTGTTTTCTATAAGCATACTTCCGTTCTGCATCAGGGCTGAATACGCTTTCTCAGTTCTCAAGACGTATTATCCTAAAAGGCCTTGTCTGTTTGTGGAGAAATCTTTACAGATTAGTCCCTCAACTTTCACCCCTCGTATCTCCGCAACCGTAACTCCGATTGAGGTGAATCGAAAGCCTACTTCTTTGTGTCATCGAGCCCGTTATGCTGGTGTCACTTTCATTATGTTTTGACATACTAAAAATGACCTTGATGCCCTTGCCCCTAATAAGCCCCTCCGGGAGAGAAACTTGTCCGGCGATTCGTTCCACGAGCTTTCCGCACTTCTCCCTGGTGCATCCTTCATCCCCAAGCAAGCCACAACACCCACTTGCATGATGTCCATGCAGTAGCCATGGTTTTCAAATTGAATATTTAATAAATGTCTGCTTATTTTGATACAGTTATCATTGTTTCGGTGATGCTTATGGATTTGTGTTCACCTTCATGATATGTTTTGTATGCACCTGGTTATCATGTATTCATGCTTGTATTATTTTCGTATGGCATGCTTGGTAGTAGTACATGTTGGTGTTGGTCATGTTCTTTGGTACATGACTATCGTCTGCTACCGAGTATCATGAATATGCATGTTCCTGTGCACCTAGCTGGTTATATGCTTACTGGGTAGTATTCTTGATATGTTCTTCCTTAGTATTTATTGTTGATGCTAGTGGTCATGTTATGATATGAGTAGTGTTATACTTGTGATGTTCATGCTAGTCAGTATGCCATGCTCATTCGGATATATGCTTTGTTGTTGTTGATATGCTTGATGATTATGTTGTACCCCCATGCTTATGTTGATATCATGCATGATAGTTGCATCATGTTAAATTGTATGAGTAAGCATCATTTGCATTCAAGTTTAACCGTGTTGGATGTGGGGTTCCGGCAAACCCTTAAGGTTCGAACTCTGGGGTGCGCGCGAAGTCTTTCCCTCCTACCGATCCACACCCTAGCTCGCTAAAATCTCGCGGACGAACTCGCAACACAGAAAGACACGAGATTTATACTGGTTCGGGCCACCGTTGTGGTGTAATACCCTACTCCAGTGTGTGTCGTGGTGGATTGCCTCTTGGGCTGATGATGAACAGTACAAGGGGAAGAACAGCATCCTGAGGTTGAGGTGTTCTTGTGTCTAGTGTAGGCTCTCGATCAGATCAGATCAAGCCGGAATGAGATGCCCCTAATGTGGTGGCTAATTCTACTTATATAGGCCCTGGTCCTCTCCCCAAATATTGAGCGGGAAGGGAGCCAACAACGGCGGGCAAATTTGAAGGGGGACAACTAGTACAAGCTATCCTGACAAATGTGCTCTTCGCCTGCGAAAGGCTCTGGTGGTGACGCCGTCTTGGGCTCCACGATGACCTCCGTCCTGCCGTCCTTCTAGTTTTGGTCTCGTTGCACCGATATGGCAACCTTTGCCTGATGCCTCGGTACTCCTCGCATGCGCTTGGCTCCTTTGCAACAAAGGGGAAACAAGGATGCTGCACGCGCTGGAGCCTGCCTGGCGCCCGCCTGGTCTCGATTGTCATGGCTCACGTCACGAGAGCCTCGTGAGGTTAGCCCCGCCTTGATATCTCCGCTCCTTGTGAGCCCGCCTGGCTAGGCCACTCCTGAGGAGGTCTTGCGTCGCCCGCCTCGCGAGGCTTGGCCCCTCGTGAGGGTCTTGGATGCTTTCTTGACGAAGATGGGCCGGACGGCCCTCTAACTTAGCCACGCCGTGGGCCGTAGGCAGGCAAGTCTGGGGACCCCCGTTCCCAGAACGCCGACAGTAGCCCCCGGGCCCAAGGTGCGCTCGGGCTTGGCTTCGCGGCGAAGCCTAGGGTCATGTACGGAGCGCCGCGGGCCCCCAAAGCCTGCGGCCTCGGTTGACGCGTGGCGGTTGATTGGGCGTGGGCGTCTCCGCTTCCCCACGCTGCCTTGGCAACTGCACGACTGGACAAAAGGCTGGCGCGGACATCGCTTGCCTTCATTGCTTCTTCCTCGCCTTGCTCCAGATCCCCTTTCTCGCTCCTCGCCACCGCTACCTCAGATCCGCTCCAACCTCGCTCGGCATCTGCGACCCATGGCGCCGCGCAAGGTCAGGACTTCCTCAGCGCCGGCTTGGTATGAGCCGGCTCTTCAAGCGCCCATCGTCATAGAGAAGAGCCTCGCCTCCGTGCGCCTGCTGACGGCCGGGGGAGAGCAACGAGTGGGGGGGAAGACGGAGCTCCGACTCGCCTCCGATGTGCCGGAGCCTGAGGGAAGCACCTTCTTCCCCTTCTTCTTGAGCAGCATTGCCATCGGGTTGGTCCCTCCTTTCTCCGACTTATTTTATGAGGTTCTCGACCACTACGGGCTGCTGGCGTTGCACCTCCATCCCAACTCTGTCCTCCTCTTGTCCATCTTCGCCTACTACTGCGGGGCGTACCTGGGCGTGCTGCCATTCGTGGCGCTTCTGCGCCACTTCTTCTTCCTTCACGTCACTGATGGGCCACTCTCCGGATGCGCCAACTTCGTCGCGTCTGGCAAGGCCAACTCAATATCGAGCACCGGGAAGAGGGCCGACAATATCCGATCCAAATGGGTTATGATGGACGCCAAGTGTGCCCGTCGGCACCTGGTGTTACCGACGGAGGCGCCCCAGCACGACCAGCGGTGGTCCAAGGCGGAGCTTGCCGATGAGCGGGCATTGTCTGTGTTGGGGCAGATGACAACTGACTTGAAGCTGGGCAACGCGAGGGCAGCCAAGGTGACGGGGGCAATGCTCCTGTGGGAGTTCTTGATGTTGCGAGTTGCCCCTCTCCAGGCGCGCTCGCGCCCCTTCTGGGAGCTTGAAGAAGAGGGGAACAAGACCCGTCTGAGGCCTGGGGCTCTTCCTGCCGAAGAATTGGATGTTGTCCTGCGCCTTATAGTTGGGGACAATCAGGAGTACCCGCCTAGTGCCTTCGTTCCTTTGTTCCTCCGCAAGGACTGGGAGGAACTTGTCGCCTCCAGGCCGACCTTTGACGCTCGCGGCCTGGTGCCGCCGGCGCTCGCAGGAGCTCCTGCAGCACTGAAGCCGGTGGAGGTGTCCTCTGACGAGTCCCGTGGAGGGGAGGAGGTGGGCTCGGAGAAGACTCTTGAAAAGGTGGGGGAGACTTCTCCTTTGAGCAAGGCCGAGATCCTCCGCGCCCTGCCTGATGACGCCGAGGCCGACGCTTGCCAGGGGGAATGGGGGTAGCCCCTCATCCCGACAAGGGGTCGGTCATCGCTGGTGCCTCGTGATGCCTCCTCCGTCCCGACACCTCCTGGGGCTAGCTCCGGCCCTGCCTCCGCACCGCCTGCCGCCGCCGGAGCCCGCACGCCTGCCCCTCAGGTCCCGATGCTGTCAGGCTTCAAGCTCCCCAAGCGGAAGTATGTCACAGTGGATCGGTAAGTGTCTTAAGCTTTGCCTTGTCCCTGTTTGTACTTGTTATTTCCTGACGTTCGCCCTCGGTCGATCAGGCCAGTGCCTTCAGCGAAGAAGAGGAAGGAGGATACAGCGGCCGTGCCTTCCTCCGCAGAGAAAGGAGGCAGCAGGGCCCGCACCTCCCCAACCCAGTCGTCCTCGCGAGGCCAAGAGGAACATCGCCGTGTGGAATCAGCGCCCATGGCCCCACTGGCTCCGGAAGTGCCGTTGTCTGGCGTGGTTGATGAGGTCCCAGCTGCTCCGGAACCCGCAATCTCCCAGGTCCTGGCGATGACGTCGGCTCCTCCCACTGCTGCATCTCCACTCCCAGGATCTTCTGCTCCTGCTGCTGTTCTGGAACATGCTCTTTCGGAGATGACCCAGTTGCAGGCAGATCTCCTGGGTGCGGACCCACACCTGGTGGTCGGGCGCCTGGAGCTAGCCTCTGGCTGGCTTCACTCCGACTTGGTGGTTCGCGCGACGCTGAGCCAGGCTGCTGCGGCTTCCGAGAAGGAGAAGCAAAGTGCCGCCAACGCTTCAAACCGATCGTGAGACGGTGCTGAAAGACGCCAAGGCCGCCCGTGACCCCTGCCAAGTGCTGGAGGACGAGTTGTAGAGCCTGCGTGACAAGCACGCCGAAGAAGCGCGCGGCCGCCTGGCAAAGGAGGAGGAGGTGAAGGCCCAGGAGGACGCCGTCAAGAACCGCGACACTGAGCTGGCGGAGTTGGGGAAAATGCAACCGGTTGGAAGAGCTGGAGGGGAAGGTGAAGGCGAAGGAGGCCGATCTTCACGCCAAGGCGCGGGTCCTGGCCGAAGACCGCGTGGCCTTTGCCGACCTCGAGGAGAGATCTCGCAAGGCGCTGAAGACGCTCTACGATCACGGCCTGGAGAAGCCGCTGGCCACTGATGAGGACGGCCCCGCCCAGTTGCTTCCTCTCTTGGTGAAGGCGCTCGAGGAAGTCGTTGATGGCGTCGGTCCTATGGCGGAGGCAGAGGCTCGCGTCCTGTCTTCAGCTGCATTGACCCGCATTTTCAGCCACCTGGACCGTCGCGACCCCAACGCTTGCCTTGACAAGCTGCTGGAGCCTGTGGCTGAGGATCATTTCGAAGCCGCCGCTGCAGCTGTGCAAGGTCAGGGGAGGCCCTGCTGGAGAGGTTCCGCGACTTTGCCTCCTCACCCTTGTCTGGCGATGCCGCCGACCCTGCAGCTGGTGGTGCACGTGAAGGCGTCGCTACCCGGGATGGAGCACCTTCTGCAGGCGACGGCGGTGTCCAGGGGTGACCTGCGGCTAGTTTCCTATTTTGTTCCTGCAACATGCATCAGGCCTCGTGGAGGCGTTTAGACTTTTCATTTGATATTGTGAGGACAATATGTTTGTAATATTTGCTTCGAGATTTTGCGATTTTCTTCCTATCCGCTTTGTGTTCTGCGTCGGCAGAGCCCGGCCCCGCGCATACCTCAATCGCCATTGGGCCGACAGGAGACCAGGACGGACCAAGGAGTGAGGGGCTACGTGACCAGTTAGGCTCCTGAGTCGCGATGCTCAGGAGTCCCCCTTGACGCGCAAACAGCCTATAGGGAGAGTACACGAGGATAGATTAATGTTCTACGTCGGCAGAGCCCGGCCCCGCGCATACCTCAACCACCGTTGGGCTGACTGGAGACCAGGACGAACCAAGGAGTGAGGGGCTACGTGACCAGTTAGGCTCCTGAGTCGCGATGCTCAGGAGTCCCCCTTGAGGCGCAAACAATTTCCATACCATCCCTCGCCGAGGCCTCGGGAGGGGCGTGTGATGACCAGGTCCGGGAGACCTGTTTGGGCGGTGTGCGCTTGGGCGTGACCCGAGAGCAGCCCCCAGGCCCGGGAGACCTGGATGGGTGGCGTACGCTTGGGTGTGACCCAAGCGCAGCCCCCGTGTCTAGCCCCCTTGTGCGGCTCTCCCGAGGGGAGGCGTTGCGGTGAGGCCAGACGCTGAGCTCTAGGGCTCCCTGAGGTTGGTACGACCGTGGGGCCACCCTCAGTTGTTTATCACCAGCGCGGAGCATAGTGCTTCCGCTTGTGCACGGGCATAGCCGCTCCTCGTTAGTGTCGACGGTCAGCACGGAGCATATTGCTTCCACTTGTGCGTGGGAGGGGGGCCCCCTCTGGGAGGAGCCCCCGGGGCATGTACAGCCCCGCCCTGACACGTGGCTTGCACGGCAGGGCTGCAAGGTGTATCTGGGCACTCGTGAGCCAGCGCGGGACTCACGAGGCCCTACCTCAAGGTGGGTTGCGCCTGGTCTTGAGTCTTCGGCGGCTGTGTGTTCCTGCGAGATGGCTAGGTGCAAGCGCTCTACATCCTCAGGTCCCGGCCCTCGAGCGAGCTCAGCCGCCGCTGGTATGCCAGGTCGCGATGCCGTGGTCAAGGACAGGGGGTGAGGGCTGGAGAGCCAGTGAGAGCTCCTAATTCGCGATGCTTAGGAGCCCCCTTTTAACACGCAAGCGGACTGCACCAGAGAGGGGTGGACCCGCGGCGGGTGGCAATCGAGCAGGCGGTAACCATAGGCAGGTTAAGCATGGAAGGCGAATCAGCTTGAGTAAATGCAGGAAGACACATGCCACTGGGTCCGGCCCGAGCGGCTTGGGGATGATGCAGCCCGAGGGGCGCCCCCAGCAAGGTAAGCTAAAGACATAAGCAAAAGGGATACATGCCACAGGGACGGACCCATGCGGCCTGGGAGTAATGCAGCCGAGGGGCGCTCCCAGCTAAACGAGCTTGGAAAATGTCACCTAGTTCTGTAGACGAAGTAGAGTTGGTGCAGCTGAAGGCGTGCGTCGAAGGAATGACTCTTCACGAGCCACCGGGGCCTTGAGTCTCGGGAGGCTCTGGGGGCTTGGGAGGTTCCTTGAAGACCGTCTCCATTTCCTCAAGGACGGCGTGGTACCTAGCCTCCTAAGCCGCCAGGACGCGCCGCACGTTGCGCTGATAGGCTGACGCCATGCTTGTCAAGCCGACGGGCATGCGAACGTAGCTGTGTGGCGGGCCCTCGCAATGGCCCACACGCGAAGGCCAGAGACGCTCCTGAGATGCGGCCCTATTGACCCCTGGGACGTCGATGCAGACACGCAGCCCAGCATCCTCGCCTGGATGGGGAGCTGCGCCTCGTGAGCGGCGGTCGCTGCGCATGGCTCTTGCGTCTTGCAATTCCTGAGTGGTCTTGGTGTTGAACTCCTGAGTGGTGGGCACTCCTTGCCCTGTGTTCTCCTGAGGGAAACGTGCCGCGAAGCATGCCTCCAAGTGGTGCCCAAGCGCCTCCCTCATGAGGTTGGCAAGGTCTGAGGCCCTCCAGGAGTGAGCCCCCAAGCCCTGCCCGAGGAGGGCGCCGGGCGCGCCTTCCTATGCGATGGAGGGAGGCTCCCCTGGAGCGGGCGCTGATCCTGACGAGGCTCCAGCTGTGATGCCACCCTCCTGAGGCCTGGCACGGCGCAGCTGCTTCTTCTTGGGGATGGCCTCCGGAGGGCCCTCACTTCTGCTGTCGGGGTCGTTGATTGCTGCAGTTTGGAAGGCACGCTCAAGGGAGCACACCGCATCTCTCTCTTCACATGGGACCGTGATGATTCCGCCGCTTCCTGGCATCTTGAGGACGTTGTAGCCGTGATGGGTGACTGCCATGAACTTGGCCAGGGCCGGATACCCGAGGATGGTGTTGTACGGCAGGCGGATGTGCGCGACGTCGAAGTCGATGAGCTCGGTGCGTTAGTTCTTGCGGTCTCCGAAGGTGACAGGCGGGCGGACCTGCCCTATCGGTGTGGTGGAACCGTCGGTCACTCCTGAGAAAGGCTTGGTAGGCTGAAGCTGCTCATATGGCACTTGGAGGTTGTCGAACATGTCGACGGACAGGACGTTGAGCCCTGCGCTGCCGTCGATGATGGTCTTGGTAACCTGCACATTGCTGATGACTGGGGAGCACAACATCGGGAGGGCGCCAGCGGTGGCTGCGCACTTGAGCTGATCTGCCAAGTTGAAAGTGATGGCGCATTGGGACCACTTGAGCGGGCGCGTGGCCTCGAGCTTGGGGAGCACCGCGTTCACTTCACGAGCGAACTGTTTGAAGATGCGTTGAGAGGCTGGGGCCTGCATGCCGCCCAAGATGCAGGCGATTGCACGCGGCTCTCGAAAGCCCCCAGCCCCCTCATTCTGCTGGTGATCATCGTTCCTTCTTGGTGGCTGCAGCGGGGGAAGACCGGCGTTGCCCTGGGGGCGATCCTCACGACGCTGGTCCCTCCAGGCGCCCTAGCGAGGATGGTCCTGCCAGCGGTCCTCACGAGGCCTGTCGCGCCACTCCTGCCGCGGGCCATGGTCGTCCCAGCGTCCGCCTCCACGGCCATAGCCCTGGTCGCTACGCTCGGGGCACCGACCGAAACGTCCTTCGCGAATGGCTCTAAGCTCTTGACAGTCACAGGTGTTGTGGGTGTTCAGGTTGTGGAATGCGAAGAATGGTCGGCCGCCCTTGGACAATTCGGGCTGATCCCTGCCCTGCTTGGTGTCGGGCTCCGCTGCGAGCACTGTCACTTCCTTGCGCTTCACGTCCTTGGCCTTGGCTTTCTTCTCCTCTGTGCCCGCGGTGGGCAGCTCAAGGAGGGAGAGGCGCAACTCCTCAGCTCTTGCGCACTTGGTCGCCAGGTTGAACAGCTCTTGAGAGGTGCACAGCTCCTCATGGATAGCGAGGTCTTCCTTCATCTTGACGTCACGGACGCCATCTGAGAACGCGGCGATGATGGCCTCGTCCGTGACCTTGGGAATCTTGAGGCAAGTGTTGTTGAAGCGCTGGATGTACTTCTAGAGGGTCTCCCCTGGCTGTTGCTTGATGCGGCGCAGGTCACCCACGGCCGGCGGGCGGTCGCGGGTGCCCTGGAAGATGTTAACGAAGCGGTCGCGCATCTCATCCCAGGAGGAGATCGAGCCGTGCTGCAGGTTCAGGAGGAGATCGAGCCAGGAGCGGGCACCATCCTTGAGAGCCATAGGGAACCAGTTCGCCATGACTTTCTCGTCGCCGTTGGCCGCTTTGATGCTCAGCTCGTAGAGCTGCAGGAACTCCGCGGGACCGGATGTGCCGTCATAGCGGGGGGGGGGGGGGGGGGGGGGGGCAGATCCGGCTTGAACTTGCCTGGCCAGGCGACGCTACGCAGCTCGGGGGTGAAGGCGCGGCAACCGGCCGTGGTTGCCGGGGCTCGCCTTGGAGGTGGAGCTTGGTCTTGATGAGGTCCACGCGGCGCTCCCGCAGGCGGCGCGGGGAGCGCAGGTGCAGCTTCTCTCGGCCGAGGGATTTCTTGGCAGCTTATCTCTTCGCGCGTGGACACCGGACGTGGCGGATCATGCCGTGGGGCCGCGTGCCTTGGTGCCAAGGCGCTGTCTTGGGGCAAAGGTGGTGGGGGCGCGCCATGAGCCACGTCGCCTGTGGCCGGCGGAGGGTGAGGCAGAGAGAGGGACGGCGCCGGTGAGCACCCTGCGGGGCGGACGAGCTCGGTGACGCGGTCGAGCCACTCCTCGTAGAGGTCGTCGACTGGGCGGTAGCGCAGGAGCTCGTTCGCCACGAGGAGCGCGGCCCGCGCCTCCATGGGAGCACGGCGTTCATGAGACGAAGAACCGGCCGGGGTCATGAGACGAAGAACCGGCCGTCCTGCCGCACTGATGGATGCAGCGAGGATGCCCGTTGCTCGTTTCCCACCAGGTGGGTGGCAGCATTGGCGGCGGGAGACGGAGAACGACGAGGTGGCCCGCCGACGGGAGCCGTCTCAGCAACGCGGGCGGTGAGTGCAGCCCGGCGCGCAGCTCGAGCGCGGCGAGCGTCCGCCATGGAGACGACGGAGTGACGAAGCGGCGAATATATGGAAGGCAAGCTACGGCGCACCCCTACCTGGCGCGCCAAATGTCGGATGTGGGGTTCCGGCAAACCCTTAAGGTTCGAACTCTGGGGTGCGCGCGAAGTCTTTCCCTCCTACCGATCCACGCCCTAGCTCGCTAAAATCTCGCGGACGAACTCGCAACACAGAAAGACACGAGATTTATACTGGTTCGGGCCACCGTTGTGGTGTAATACCCTACTAAAGTGTGTGTGGTGGTGGATTGCCTCTTGGGCTGATGATGAACAGTACAAGGTGAAGAACAACCTCCTGAGGTTGAGGTGTTCTTGTGTCTAGGGTAGGCTCTCGATCAGATCATATAAAGCCGAGATGAGATGCCCCTACTGTGGTGGCTAATTCTACTTATATAGGCCCTGGTCCTCTCCCCAAATATTGAGCGGGAAGGGAGCCAACAACGGCGGGCAAATTTGAAGGGGGACAGCTAGTACAAGCTATCCTGACAAAAGTGGTCTTCGCCTGCGAAAGGCTCTGGTGGTGACGCAGTCTTGGGCTCCACGATGACCTCCGTCCTGCCGTCCTTCTGGTCTTGGTCTCGTTGCACCGATATGGCAACCTTTGCCTGATGCCTCAGTACTCCTTGCCTGCGCTTGCCTCCTTAGCACCAAAGGGGAAACAAGGACGCTGCGCACGCTGGCGCCCGCCTGGTCTTGATCGTCATGGCTCACGTCACGAGAGCCTCGTGAGGTTTGCCCCGCCTTGATATCTCCGCTCCTCGTGAGCCCGCCTGGCTAGGCCACTCCTGACGAGGTCTTACGTCGCCCGCCTCACGAGGCTTGGCCCCTCGCGAGGGTCTTGGATGCTTTGTTGACGAAGATGGGCCGGACGGCCCGCTAACTTAGCCACGCCATGGGCCGCAGGCAGGCAAGTCTGGGGACCCCTGTTCCCAGAACGCCGACAAACCGGACTTAAATTAACTTGAACAACTGTTGGCTGAGTCATGGTGCCACCAAATTGAGCTGACGAGTGCAGCCATGCTTACCTTATGGGGGGTCCTAACTGGGTCTATTGTCATGCCTCTCGCCGTTGCCTCGAATGAGGGAAGGTTATGCACGGGCCCTACCTTGGCCGGGTAGGACGAGACAAGCCTTGTGTGCCCGTTGTTGTGATTGGTATACCATCCCCATTTGGGACCGTTTATGTTTTGCCACGATCGTGGCCGTTGGATGTCTTTGGTAGACATCGGGGCCACCCATGACTTAGCCCAAAGGGCAGTTTGTCAGAGTGGCCGGGAGAGTTTCATGGCAGTAGAGCGGTTTTGTTGGAACACCGTTGGTCCACCCGAATGGGAGTGCGAGGCCATGGGTTCTGTAGTGTGGGTACAGTGTGCTCACCTCTGCAGAGTGTGTTAAATGTATCGATAGCCGCGCCCGCGGATCAGGGCCCAGCTCGTAGTTGGTCACACTATGGGTCAACAGTAATAATGATAACTTGATTAATAACAACCCCGGTTCGATGATGAGAAAGGGATTGGTTGGGTTCAAGAGAGGATCATGGAGGTATGATGGATACCGAAGTTGGTTGATCTTTATGTGATCTTGAGAGGCTCACCGTGGTATCGAGGATATTGAGTTGTTGGATATTTGTGGTGTTATGTGAGAGTCAAGGGTAATGGTCAAGCTCCTTGTGGTCAGGTAATGATTACTACGGTATTGTAATACTAAGCTTGATTGGATCCTAAGATGATCGTGTGATGTCTGCATGGTAAGTGATGCATGTGATGGTTACGAGGTAACCCGAGCAGAGTAAGTTGGTGCATGATAGCGTCATCATGTTGCATGATAGTATCATCATGTTCATATGTTCATGCCATGCTCATATTGTTCTAGCTGTATCATTTTCATCTTATTCATGCTATGATTGATCCGATAGTATCATGATAATCCTTGTTAACCTGTAATTGACATGTTGTTCTTTGTCTTCATTACTCTTGGTTGCTGTGAGCTTGCAAGTACATTCAATGTACTGACCTAGTGTGTCATGCCAGTTTGCAGGTCGTGCAGGATTTGATTGCTTGTTTGCCGTGGATTCCTTGTTTGCGAGCTAGGATAAGCGTTCCAGCGAGAGTCCCTATGGAGTGGAGGTCATCACTGTCGTTGTTGTTCCGCTGCCAGTAGTCATTCCGCTATTTCACATTGTTCTGCTGCTTGCATGGAGCAACCATGGTAGGCGTAGTGTCGCCCTGCCGATGTAATCCCATTTTATCCAGATAGCTTGTAATAAAGAGCTGGTTTGTTCTATGCTAAGCAGTGCCGTATTCCAGGAGACTTCTCCTCGATCTCTAGGCTGGAATACGGGACGTTCCGGTTTCTCTGAGCCGGGGTGCCACATGGAACACTTCTAAGATAGCACAGGTATGACTATCTTGATTCTGTCATAAAGTTGTCATGGATGTACATGCATGACAGAAAACATGACCTACTGTGACTAACACGTATCATCACGGAAGTGTATTTTCTTGTAGTGTTTCCTATGATGAAGTAGCGCAAGAACAGCACGGGCGTGACGACGCTCTGCTACTTGAGGAGAACTGTCTCTAGGCTGCTACGCACGCTGCATGCTACAATCAAGCCCGGCGTCGCTATCATAGCTGCAGGGTTCATGCCCGGAGTTTTGAGGAAGGCGACCTTGTCCTTTGGCGTGTTCAGCCCGCTAAGGGTAGAAACAAGTTAATGCCGAAGTGGGAAGGCCCTTACCGGGTAGTACGAGTCACCAGACCCGGCGTAGTTCGTCTATAGACCGGAGATGGCATTCAATTTCAAAACTCATGGAACATTGAGCATCTCTCTAAGTTCTACCCATAGGGCACGGCTGTCAGGCCCTGGCCGGCAGCCACCATTTTGTACAAGCGTTGCCAAAGTTACATGTAACCCTTTGTACAAAGCCAGGGACAGACCCTGAGCAACAGAGAAATAAATGAAGCGTTGGGGGTCCCAAAGAAGATTGCATGCATGCATAAGCATATCATGAGCATAGCATGATCATGTAGATAAGATCGCATGTGGCACTATTTTCATCTGCACTAAGCTGTAGGGTTCTTGCCATGGACTTGGTCCCGAGGAGAAGAAACGAATACAAGTCTACATAGCGGCCACTGGGAAGCCAAACAGATAAGTCCCTTGTTATCCATACATGTTCTGTAAAGTGAAAACTTGTGCATACGAAAACCCCGCCACGTTCGAAACATAGGTGCTCCTACCCTTTCAATCGAGCGCTGCTTCGGTGAGGGTGCTCGCAGTGGCCTTTGACTGAAAAGGTTTGGTAGGGGGCTGGTCCCTCTTTGTGGTTTTGTGCCCGGCAGGCCTAGCCCCACGGCAACAAACTGAGGGTACCGGTAGGATAGCCTGCCGCGGAAAACTTGTTTACTTGAATGTATAGAGGCATTTCACCTCTGCATGGATGTGGTATATGCACAAGTACCCGACAAGGCTTATCTTTTTCATTCATATGCTAATAAGCAAGTACAGATCTTACAGAACGCAAACATGGGTACAGAAGATTACATAATTTAGACTAAAGTTTGGCAAGTGCCTACATATTTTATACTAAAAAAAGATAAGTGCCCCGTGAAGCCTTTGCTCTGTCCCTCTCCACCTCAAAACCGCAGGGGGAGACGAAGAAGACAGAGAGAAGGTCTAGCTGGGATTTGGCGCATCCCCGGGATCAGGATGGCATCGTTCCCGGGCTGAGAGGAAGAGACGAGAGGGCAAGTGCAGATGGTGCCACTAGCGAAGGCCCAACCAGTGATGATTGTGCTGTTGGCGATGACGCCGCGTCGGAGCCGTCGTCCTCGCTCTTAAAGCGTCGTGGGTTGCCGCCACCCTCCTCGTCGCTGTCGCTTGAGGAGGCATGCCCGCCGTTGGTCAAGCTCCCGCCGTGACGGCCAGGATGGGCACCGGGCGCTCTGGGAGGCTCCACGGAGATCATGGTCGTCCACGACGAGCCAAAGTTAGAAGGATGTCGTCCCGTGAAGAAGCTTGCACGGGCACAAGGGTCCCGCCCGTATGCTAGATAAGCAGTACCGCAAAAGGGTGGATCTGCCGTAACCAATGGCGAACCACTTCCGCGGTCTCCCTTCGACATCACGGCAGAAGGGAGGATAGGCCACGGGCGACTACCGTGCTTTGTGTCCATTATGGACTTCGTCATGGGCCGCCCAGCGACGAGTGCGCCGTAGTCTCTACCGCCGTGTCACCGCGCACCCACCTAAGGCCTTTTCCGCCCTCACTAAGCATTAGGCCACTACTCCAGGGCAGGTGCTTAGTGCGAGGAAGGGAAGGGGACCCTATCCCAACAAAGGCGCGGCCGCGCCGTTCTTCCCCTCCCGGCGCCATAACAAAGATGCAACGCCAGAAGGCCGAGGGGGGGGGGGAGATTGGTGTTAGCCTCTGCCCCTGCCCACATTCCTTTTATAGGGAAACCAAGCCTGGGGGATGATCCCTCAGTGGGTAACCGCCGTCCCTCTCCACCAAACCAAGAAGACCGGACTCCTGCCATGGCGCTCTCTCCGCACAACGTGCCTCCGTACCTACCCCACACAATGCATGCTGCATACGTAGGAATGGATAACAACGTGGTGGGAAGAGTGAATTGGCAGTTACTCCCCCGTGCGTTAAATTCATTCATGGGGCATTAGAAAGATGGCCCGACTATAATTGGTGTTACGCGACGCACGGGGAAGCCAGAAGCCGATCCAAGCTCAGATTAATGAAGAAGCAAAGAAGATCTCAAAGGACAAGCTACCACCACCCTCTCCCATGTGTACTGGACAAGGCCTACACCGACGACGCCTGGCAGCGTGTTTAGGCCAGGCCTGGGGGCTCCTATCGGTTCAACAAACCGCAGGTGTGTTGCCCAGACAGTACACAGGCTTAAGAGCAAGGTTGCAAAATCCAAGACCAGACCAAGCAGAAGAGATCAGCTCTTTGAGAAATCAAGGGGCGAATCAAGAAGACCATGTCAAGCTAAAGGAGCAAGACACCACTAAGGAAAAACCTCCCTTGCCGGGCAGGCAAGCCTGGCGAGGTCGAGGTTGCCCCGAAGACAGGTCTCAAGACTATCCTTGCAGGCCTGCCTGGCACAATGAGGGCGGACTGCCCCGCCAAGGCTGCACCGCTCCACCTCACAACAACGCAAGTCATCAATCGGTGCGGTGTCGAGCCCCCAAATGATTAAGTGGCTGTTATTTGGCACGCGACAACGACTTCTGAAGGAAGTCGCCTCCAAATGACACTCGTCCAGAGATGTGTCACGCAGGCAGGCGAGAAGGTGGCCGAATGGCCCAGCAAGGCTTGCCGGGTTGCGCTCCGATGTGGCACTAAGTGGTGCATTTAATGCACCTTGTCCTGTCTGCAATGTTATGTATGATAGCACTATTTGCTATCTAGTTTGTACGCAATGACTGATTTGCCATTGTGGTGACCCCTTCATCTATAAAAGAAGGGTTGTGGCAACCTTAGAAACGATTCGGACCCTTGTCCACTCATACGCGCGTAGCTGCTCTCGCCCCGAGGCAACCTTGCCGTGCTAGAACGATGCGTCTCCACTACGGTCCTCTCATCAATCCACCAAAGTAGGAGTAGGGTCTTACGCCTTGCGGTGGCCCGAACCTAGGAACAAACATCCCATGTGATTACTGCCACGCTGCTCTGCGCCCTCCGCTCTTTGTGCAATGTGCTCTTCCCCCCTGCCAAGCCACAAGGGGCTGATGCCCCATAGGTGGCCGTGTCTTCCCACGACACAAGGTATTTTTGGATTTTTGGAATAATATGTGGCACCCAAGTTTTTATTTGGATTTTTTTTGAAAAGATTTTATTTGACTTGAGGGGAGTGATTTAAAAAAATTTCTTCAAGAGAACTCTCCCTCTCATATATTTTCTTTATGGCAAAAATTTTATTTGGATTCACCCAAGATCTGCCTTTGACCTTGGGAGTTCTTGCTCTTCATTTGGACTCAAGACAAAATGTTTTTTTTTCATTTGGGAAAAGAACTTTTGAAAACCTTTTTCTGAATTTTCACTATGGCTTTTGGAAGGTACTTTGCCACTTTCAACTATTCCTTCTTGCCATGGCATAAGTGCAAATCCTCTCTCCTAAACACTCCCTCACCTCTGGATCATGATTTACATCAAATCCAGCAAGTTGAACCTCCCCATGTATTTATTTTCCATTCAAATTCTATTCAAATATTTTCTGCCTTCTATTCTACCTCTTGGAGATTTACAAAGGAACTCCATTTTCTGTTTGGACTTTTACCACCAAACTTCTTTCCCCTCCTAGTCCTTTGAACCCTCAACCTAGAACCATGAAGATCCACTGGTCTCCAGTTCAAAATTTTCAAACTACATCAGCTGCAAGTTTGGACCAGATTTGGCAAATTTGGTGAAATTCATTCAAAACCTTCTCCAAAAATTCCAAATAAATTCATGCAGCCCCTGGGTGCTTTGAGTGGTCATCTCACCAAGTTACAGCTCCAGCAAAATTTACCTCTTTACCAAAACCTACTGTCGAACACCTGCAATGCATGGTCACTGTCAAGTTTCAGTAACTTCAGAGTTTCAGTTCAGTGCTTGCTGTCGTTTTCTTCAGAAACGGGCATCGATCTCGCCAGTACCGCCGCGTCGCCTTGCTCCTCGTCCTCGCCCACTTGTTCCTGCACCGCACGAGCGCCTGGCACCTTGCGGGCGTCGGCGACGGGCAGCAGGAGGTGCGCCGCCCCGTGACCGACGCCGGCGGCGGCTTTGCGGACGCCAGCGGGAGACACGGCGCCGACGACTCCACCCAGCGCCGCCCAAACCACCGGAGCCCGCCGCGTGGCCGTCCACTCCCCCGAATGCGCTGCCGCTCTCGTCGTGAACCGCAGGGCGCGGAGCGCGCTCTCTGCCGCCGTTGAGCCCGTGCGGTCACCTCACCGTGGGCAGACGCCATTACGCCAGGGCCAGCTCCGTTTAGCTGCAAAACGAGTCCCGTAACATCCACCGATGCTGCCCGACCGCTCAAACCCTCTGCCAACCCACTGCTCCGCCGTAATCGCTCGCCGGAGATTCTCCGTTCACGGCCACCCCGTCGATCTGCCTATAAATAGAGGTCCCGAGCTTCAACTCGAGCACCCACCAGCCCTGCACTTCCTCTAGAGCACGCCTAGCCACTGGAAGAGCCCCGAGGAGGTCTCCTTCCTCGACTCCGGCCGCCGCGACCCGCCACGGGATCCAGCCCGATTCGCCCCCGTGTGTGCTCCGCAGCCTCCATTCTCTTGCCAGTAACTTCACCATGCATCTCTCGTTCTGACCCGCACTTCAATTTGAAGCTTGCAGCCCTCCACCGGAGTTCCCCATCCTCACCCGAGCCGCCGTCCGCCGGAGATAGTGTCGCCGTCGACGTGGTGCTCCCCGTTGGACGAGTCCACCACCCACCGACGCGGAAGAAGACACCGAAGCTCTTGGTACCCTCCGTTTCTCCTAACTCGCCGTGGTTCGACGCCGGCGTCCACCGCCGTCTTCGGGCGCCGGCGAGCCTTTTCAAACCTGACATGCGGGCCCCGCGTGTCAGCCTCTGTTCTATTTCCCCGAACCGTTTTCTGTTGACGCCTTCGGGCAAAATACGTCTTCTCTCTTGCGCTTGCGCATTTCCAAACGAACCGTTTTCTGTTTTCTCAGTTAAAACCCTGGAACTTTTCTGTTTCATTACAGAAAGGTCCCTGGACAGAAACCTTTATAACTTTTTAATAAAAAGGTATTTTTGAGTGATTCTTTTTCTGACATTCTTAAAATTTTGTCTAGTTTTTTATGGGATTTATTTGGGAAATATTTGGCAAAGTTTCTGTGCATGTGTTGGTTTTCACGTTAGTACCCGTTTCGTGATTGCCGTAGGTTCCGGGAGAGGTGACGGAGCCGCGAACTTCGCCGAGCTAGATTCCGACTTCTCCGAACCAGGCAAGCATGTTTGGACATTTGATATGGCAGAAGTTTTGCATGTTCATGTGAAAGTTTGTGTGTGGCATATGAGTGTCGGTAAATATCTCGTTGCTCGTAAGGCAACGACCCGGTTGTTCCGAAGTTGCGATGACCTCTGATGAGAGGTGGCCTAATCATGTAGTGACATGAAGGGCAGCAAGGTGGTACTGTTGTAGCATGCCAGCCTTGCGTCATCCGACTTTCTTCGACGTTAACGTGGTTGGAGCCACGTTATCGATCTTTTCCCGCATGTTCCAAAGTTGCGATGACCTCTGATGAGAGGTGGCCTAATCATGTGGTGACATGAAGGGCAGCAAGGTGGTACTGTTGTAGCATGCCAGCCTTGTGTCATCCGACTTTTCCGACGTTAACATGGTTGGAGCCGTGTTATCGTCCCTTCCCCTTTCCGTGCTACCACATGTCTCATTGCCAGGATACGGTTTAGTAAGTTGGTAACCTCTTTCCGTGTACACACCAAACAGAGAGGCCGGGATGATGGTACCTTGGCCCAGGATTAAAGCCAGTCATTCGGTCAGGGGGCATGGGTGTTTCCGGTTGGGACCGAGAGGGGGGGCACCCCCTTATAGCGCGCGTATAGAAATTTGATCCCATGCTACGCGAGGTTGTAGCCTCCCCGACTCAAGGTTTTTCTTGAATGTTGCCGAGGGTGATCCCTGGCTTCGGATGGTTGAATTGGGTGTGTACTGGTTAGACGTGTTCCTTCCAGAACACCGTAGACGGAACTAGTCCCCGTGACTACTGAAATCCGTTGGCTGTGGTTAAGTACAAACTCTGCAGAGTCAATTCTTTCCAAATCATCGTATCCATGATCAGTAGTGTATACATTATATCCATATCTATCCATGTGAAAAACTTGTCCCCGGTGAACAAGCTCAAGTGGTAAAATCTCAGGTTTTATTGTTATTCCAGTGGATGGACAAGCTTTATTTTGTGTCTCATGCTTGTGATAATTTATGTCTCCGAGCTGTTGTAATAATGAAATGTGATATAAGCCCTTTAGGTGACGTCGCGCAGACGTCCGACTGTGGCGTGTACTCGTTTCTCACTTTCGATATAAGCCCTTTATGTGATGTCGCTCAGACGTCCGACTGCGGCATGCACTGCCTTTACTTTCTGTTATAAGCCCTTTATGTGGTGTCGCCCCGACGCCCGACTGTGGCATTATTATTCCGCATTTTCCGCTCGAGGAGTCTTTCAGACACTCGTTTGGCACCTGTATTATTATTCCGCATTTTCCGCTCGAGGAGTCTTTCAGACACTCGTTTGGCACCTGCATTATTATTCCGCATTTTCCGCTCGAGGAGTCTTTCAGACACTCGTTTGGCACCTGTATTATTATTCCGCATTTTCCTCTCGAGGAGTCTTTCAGACACTCGTTTGGCACCCGTATTACTATTCGGCAGCTTTCCGCTCGAGGCGTCATTCAGACCCTCGCTTGGCACCCAGTATTTATTATCTCTATGTCTGATCGCACTGGTTAACTTATTCATGTGTTTCATGTTTGCATTTGTTATACCTTATGTCCGAACTGTCTTGCGAGTACTTTCATAGTACTCACCTGGCTTGTTGATTTGGCCAGATGTTGACGAAGGCGATCTCTTGGATGAAGAGTTTGATAGCGCGTCCGATGCCTAGAGGAGTCCCAGTCAGTCCTGCGCGATCCCGGATTTTGGTCACTTGTATCGTATACTCTTCCGCCACCCGCAATAAGTCTTCTCGAGTCTCACTCCGACGCTCGAAGATTTGTAGTCTTCTGGAGACATATCACTCGCCTCGCGGTGATATCTCCACCATCGTCATTATCGTGAGTTAGTAGTCTGCCACCCTATCCGCCGTATTGTTTTATCGGCGTGCATGTAACAAATTGTTGGGCAGTCTCTGCTCAACTTTGTATTATATTTAGTACTCCTGGTATTTTTTTTCTTCTGTGACCAATGTATTGTCTATCAGTGAGAAGGAATTCTTCCTCGCTGGTCCGTAACAGGGATTGGTTTCTCAATAATTATTTTATTGAAAAACCGGTCGTGACATAATAGATCTGAAAATAAAAGAGGAAAATAATATATCAGAAAGCAAATATGATAAAGAATAGACCCGGGGGCCATAGATTTCACTAGTGGCTTCTCTCGAGAAAAATAGCATACGATGGTAGACAAATTACTGTTTGGCAATTGATAGAACTTCAAATAATTATGACGGTATCCTAGCAATGATTATTATATAGGCATCACGTCCAAGATTAGTAAACCGACTACTGCCTACATCTACTACTATTACACCACACACCGACCGCTATCTAGCATGCATTTAATGTATTAAGATCATGGAGAAACGGAGTAATGCTATACGAATGATGACAAGATGTAGACAAGATCTATTCATGTAGGAATAGACCCCATCTTGTTATCCTTAATAGCAACGATACATACATGTCATGTGCCCTTCTGTCACTGGGATTGAGCACCGTAAGATCGAACCCATCACAAAGCACCTCTTCCCATGGCAAGAAAAATTGATCTAGTTGGCCGAACTAAACCAAAGATTCGAATAAGAAATTCAAGGCTATAAGAACTCATGCACATATGAGATCAAAACTCAAACAAATCAAATTCATAAAATAGATCTGATCATAAACTTAAAGTTCATCGGATCCCAACAAACACACCGCAAAAAGAGTTACATGAAATAGATTTCCAAGAGACCATTGTATTGAGAATCAAAAGAAAAGAGGAAGCTATCTAGCTACTGCCTATGGACCCGTAGGTTTACACTGAACTACTCACACATCATCGGAGAGGCACCAATGAGGATGATGAACCCCTTCGTGATGGTGTCTAGATTGGATCTCGTGGTTCTGGAACTTGCGGCAGCTGTAATTCTGTTTCGTCGACTCCCCTAGGGTTTTTGAATTTTCTGGGTATTTATAGAGCAAAGAGGTGGTGCGGGAGGCCACCGAGGTGGGCACAACCCACCAGGGAGCGCCTGGACTGCCAGGCGCGCCCAGGTGGGTTGTGCCCCCCTCGGCGCACCCCTTTGGTACTTCTTCGTCCCAAGTTGTTCCTTCTGGTCCAGAAAAAATATCCAAAAAGTTTTGTTGTGTTTGGACTCCGTTTGGTATTGATTTTCTGCGAAGTAAAAAACAAGCAAAAAAACAACAACTGGCACTAGGCACTATGTCAATAGGTTAGCCCCAAAAATGATATAAAGTTGCTATAAAATGATTGTAAACCACCCAAGAATGACAATATAACAGCTGGGAACGAGCAAAAATTATAGATACATTGGAGGTATATCAAGTACATTTTCATCAATACCAGTTTTAAACATATAGATAGGAATGTATATATTTGCTTGCTATGAAACCTATTATAGCTAGTCTATGCCTCTATTAAAGTTTTTTGGTTGTTCGGTTGTTTGTAGTTAGCATATGTCCAGTTTCAAATGCTATCTTTGGCTGTCCGTAGTATGCCTTGTTTATTCCAGTTATTCACAATGTGATCTTCTGTATGTACAAGTATGAACTATGCAGTTCAATTTCATCAATACTAGTTTCGACAATACCACTATGAATGACTACATTTGGTTGCGGTTAAGCATGTTGTGACGCCCAGATGATTAAGCTACAGTAATTCCCTGCTAATGATGCCACGTCACCACGGTTACTATTGTTAAACTCACGTTGGTTCGAAACCGACTCAAATTCGAATTCAAAATCAAGTCACCATAAAGGTTTTCAAATATTAAAACTATAATGTTCGGGATGTGCCAAATAATTCATAAGTAATATTGGTGAATAAAACAAGTCTTTATAAAAGGTATAAATGCACTAAACTAAAAAAAACAGTAGCAAATACAATTATTTAAATGCTTTTAAAATAGTAAACAAATGTTAAACTAGTTTATTTAGTCACCAAACTTTTCAAGGCAGTGGGTTATTCTGAGACATTAATTTAGGAGCTATTGTCATATTTTACTAAACTGAAAATAAAGTATAACTAAAATAAAACACAAAAGAATAAATAAAAGTAAAAGAACAAATCAAAACAAGGCAAAAGAAAATTAAAAGCCCCCCTCCCTCGCTGGGCCTCGGCCCAGCTGGCCACTGGGAGAGCCAGGCCGGCCCAGCCAGCGCCCCACTCCCCACCTCCATATCCCCACTCCGGGGGAACCCTAACCCGTAACCACTAATCAACCCCCACTCCCTCGTCTCTCCCTCTCCCCCTCGATCCAGATCGGATCGGGGCTGACATCGTGGACGTCGCGCGGAGCCGCCTCGCCGGCCCCCGCCCTCGTCCTCGCGCCACCGCCCCTCTCACTCGACGGCGCCCCTCGCCGCGGCGACCGCGCCCTCGACGACGCTGGACCATGTCGCCGTAGCCCGGAACGCCGCCTCGACCACGCCTCCCTCACCGGACCGCCTCCCCTGCGTGCGTCGTCCCCGTCCCCCACCTCGAGCACCACTGCCTTGTCCCCTACGACCAGCCATGAGGACCCCTCCTCTCCCCCTTTCCCTCTGTCGCCGGCGCCGTTCGCGACGCCCCGGCCTCCTCTACCGCGCGCACGCACGCCCCACGCCCATCGCAGCCCTCTGCTCGCCTCGTGCCCTGCCCTCCCCCCATCTCCGTCGCGCTCCAGCGCCCGCTCATGGCCACCGCCGCCCTTCGCTGTCCCGCACCCGAGCGCCCCGCGCGTGCTCGGTCGCGCTCACCACTGCATCCGCCACAGTCCTGCGCACTCCCTGCCGCGTCGAGCCCGCGCATTCCCCGCTCGCTCCTTTGCCTGCTGCTCCTCGCGCCAACCCCGCCATCGCGCGCTCACCGCAACGCCCTGCAGCTCCTCCGCCGACCGGTGCCCGCTGCTGCGGCCTCGCTGGCCCGCACGCTCGCAGCCGCCTCCGCTCGTGCTCGCCGCTCGCCATTGCCGCGTGGCCCCGCCGTCCCTTGCCGCGGCCTCGCCCGCGCCTGACCACGCCCGGGCTTGCCGGCGCGTCCGCGCCCAGCGCGCCCACGGGCACGCGCCCATTCGGGTGGCGCTTGCGCCTGTCGCCCGTGCCCGCTAGCCCCTTCGGGCCACTGACCAGAGGGGCCCAACCCACAAAACATTTTAAAAGAAAATGAAAAATAAAATAAAAATGAATTAATAAAATTAATAATTCTTTAAATTAATTAGTTGAATTAATTAAGTTAATTAACCTAATTAATTAGTTAGTTTAGTTAAACAAAAATTGGATTAGCTAAACCCTAATTAACCTAAACAAAGGATGACAGGTGGGTCCCGCTGGACCCACGGGCCAGGTTTGACTCTGGTCAGCTGGTTTTGACCTGCTAACGTCATGGTGATGTCATGCTGACATCACCTTTCACTGTTCTGGATAATGTTCAATTTAAATAATTAAATAAATTTCAAAAATGCCTAAAACATTGATAAATCATAGGAAATAAACCGTAACTCGGATGAAAAAGTTTTATACATGAAAGTTCTTCAGAACGACGAGACGAATCCGAAAACGCGGTCTGTTTACATGTCAGATGCCTCTAACTATCTGACATTGTAACTTTCCCCCTCCGGTCATTTGTCTGATACAGGTCCGGAACTGGGAAAACATTCCCGGTTGACTTCCCCCTTCACCGGTATCGTGTAGCACCACGTTAGAACACGTCTAGCTCTGCCTGTTGTCATGTTATACACTTGCTTGCTATGTATTTACTGTTTCTCCCCCTCTTCTCATCGTTAGACCCCATGATGATGCTGATGCCCCTGTGGTCGACTACGTCACCGACGACCCCTCCTTCTTGTCTGAGCAACCAGGCAAGGCGCCCCTTGATCACCAGATATCGCCTATTCCTTCTGTCTACTGCTTGCATTAGAGTAGTGTAGCATGTTACTGCTTTCGGTTAATCCTATTCCGCTGCATAGCCTATCATTGTTGCTACAGTTGTTACCCTTCCCTGCAATCCTAAATGCTTAGTATAGGATGCTAGTATTCCATCAGTGGCCCTACACTCTTGTCCGTCTGCCATGCTATACTACTGGGCCGTGATCACTTCAGGAGGTGATCACGGGCATATGCTATATACTTTATATTGTTACATTACTTATGATACTGTTCGGAGATGGGGGCTGAAGGGGCAGGTGGCTCCATCTCGGTAGAGGTGGGCGTGGGTTCCCGACGGCCCCCGACTGTTACTTTGTGGCGGAGCGACAGGGCAGGTAGAGGCCACCTAGGAGAGAGCTGGGCCTGGCCCTGGTCGGCGTTCGCGGATACTTCAATTAACACGCTAAACGAGATCTTAGTGTTTGATCTGAGTCTGGCCACTGGCCTATACGCATTAACCAACTACGCGGGAATAGTTATGGGCACTCGACGTCGTGGTATCAGCCGAAGCCTTCTTAACGTCAGCGACTGAGCGGCCCGCACCAGGTTGGACCGCGTAACGCAACTTCCTTTATAATGGAGGTTGCTAGGTCTGCTCTCCGGCCGCCCACACAACGTGCAGGTGTGCAATGGGCGATGGGCCCAGACCCCTGCGTGCATAGGATTTAGACCGGCATGGGTGGGGCTGCGACGTGTTGTTCTTCCGAGGCCGGGCATGACCCAGGAAAGTGTGTCCGGCCAAAGGGGATCAAGCATGTTGGGTTATGTGGTGCACCCCTGCAGGGAAGTTTATCTATTCGAATAGCCGTGTTCCTCGGTAAAAGGATGACCCAGAGTTATACCTTGACCTTATGACAACTAGAACCGGATACTTAATAAAACACACCCTTCCAAGTGCCAGATACAACCCGGTGATCGCTCTCTCACAGGTCGACGAGGAGAGGATCGTGGGGTAGGATTATGCTATGCGATGATACTTGGTGAACTTACCATCTCTACTCTCTTCTACATGCTGAAAGATGGAGGTGGCCAGAAGCGTAGTCTTCGACAGGACTAGCTATCCCCCTCTTATTCTGGCATTCTGCAGTTCAGTCCACCAATATTGCCCCTTTACACATATACCCATGCATATGTAGTGTAGATCCTTGCTTGCGAGTACTTTGGATGAGTACTCACGGTTGCTTTTCTCCCTCTTTTCCCCCTTTCCATTCTACCTGGTTGTCGCAACCAGATGCTGGAGCCCAGGAGCCAGACGCCACCGTCGACAACGACTCTTACTACACCAGAGGTGCCTACTACTACGTGCAGGCTGCTGATGACGACCAAGAGTAGTTTAGGAGGATCCCAGGCAGGAGGCCTGCGCCTCTTTCGATCTGTATCCCAGTTTGTGCTAGCCATCTTATGGCAACTTGTTTAACTTATGTCTGTACTCAGATATTGTTTCTTCCGCTGACTCGTTTATGATCGAGCACTTGTATTCGAGCCCTCGAGGCCCCTGGCTTGTATTATGATGCTTGTATGACTTATTTTTATTTTTAGAGTTGTGTTGTGGTATCTTCCCGTGAGTCCCTGATCTTGATCGTACACTTTTGCGTGTATGATTAGTGTACGATTGAATCGGGGGCGTCACACATGTTGTAGTTAACACACCTTTTCATTTCTATTTAACAATAACTAGTGTACTTAGACCAGCACAATACCAGTTTGAATGACTATATTTTGTTGTTGTTAAATGTTAGGCCTGTTGTAGTTAACACACCTTTCCACTTCTTGTTTTGCTTAACTAGCGTGCTTAGACCTACACACTAAAGCTATCGTTTGGAGATTATTTTGTCTACCAGGGATATATTTGGTTGATGTTTAGCCTTTTGTGCTTAACATGCCTCTCGATGTACTTACACAAGACAATTTTGGGAATGACTGTTGTTTTCCCCCGAGATTAGTTTCATCACATGGCTTATATATACTCACTATTCAGGATATCGGTAGCTGGTACCATATAGGCCGGGGGCTGATAAGGGATTAATCGGTGAATCTGACTTTTAACTGAATGTATCTGTAACCCATTTATTGGTAGGTTAACTAGGGCCATATCTAATATATCTGAGACTACATAGCAACATGCACTATACTGAATGTCTAAATATGCAATCCTAGGATACATAGCAACAAGAAAGAGTGTTACCTCAATGTTCTGATGATGTCTAGATATATGTAAAAGAGTAGCATTAGCAGCAGCAACAACAACAACAACAACAACAACAACAACAACAACAACAACAACAACAACAACAACACAACAGCAGCTAACTAGAGTTAATCGACTAATAATTTGTAAAAGTCCAATAAACTGCCTCTGGCCCATAATATAATATGTTAATTCATCCAATATGTGAGTATATTGGATGTTATAAGATATTATATAATGGGGCGGAGGGAGTGTTGTACTACATCATTATGCAATTGTTGTTTAGCTTCTGATAGTAACTTGGTGCTTTTAGGTACATATTAACTTGTTGTTTAGCTTCTAATGAAATAATGATGAACCAGCATCAAGTGAGGAAGCTGATAAAGATTGTTAGTAAAATGGGTCAAAAGATGGCAATTAAACTATTTGTTTACACCTTATCAGAGACAACAGCGAACTGCAGCATGGTAAGTAAGAACTGTGCATCCTTCTTTTTACTGCCATAATGAATTATGTTTGATGAAAATGTCTGAATCTTTTTCCTTTCCAGTGGTTCGCAAAGCAGTTTACTCAAGATTACCTCTCAAACTATATGATTGGTGGGCATGCAAAGGTTATAGTATTTGTACCAGAACACGATAACTAGCATTCTGTTTCACCTTGTTGAGCAACCAGAATGTCTTTCGCCTCTTTCTTTACCGTCTTTAATAGTACAAGTACAACTGTGGTGTCGGATTTAGGGCTCCGCAGACCCAAGAAAGGTTCGAACTCTGGGGCGTGTGCAAAGAACTTAACCTCTCCAGCCAACCAATTCGTCGCTCTCATCGCTTAGCTCGATGAACAGGAAAGGAAAGAGACACGACAGTTTACCCAGGATTGGGCCACCTTGTGGTGTAAGACCCTACTCCTGCTTTGGGGTGGATTAGCCTCACGAGGGGCTGAGGATGAACTGGTGGAGAGGGAGAACAACCTCGGGAGGTCTGTTCTTGTGTGGGTGTGAGCTAGTGAGGGTTCAGATTCTGGATGCCCTCCTATGGTGGTGGCTAAGCTATTTTTATAGTGGCCTTGGTCCTCTTCCTCCGAACGAAGGCGAGAAGGGATCCCACAATGGCCAATTTTGAAGTGGGACAAGTAGTACACCTTATCCCGATGAAAGGTAGTCTTCTCCTGCAAAGCTTCTGGCCATGACGCCGTGGTGGGCTCGGCTATGACATCTGTCCTGCCGTCCTGGCGGTCTTGGTCTTGTTGCATGGGAATGGAAACCTTTGGCCGATTCCTTGGGACCCCGGCTCGCGCCTGCGCTTGCCTTGTTAGCACCAAAGAGGAAACCTGCTGCTCTGTGCCCGCAGGCGCCCGCCTGGCCTTGGTCGTCATGGCTTTCGTCATCCAAACCTCATGAGGTGGCCACTTGCATAGGAACCTCCGCTCCTCGGGAGCCAGCCTAGGGAGGCCGCTCCCTTCGGAGGTCTTGCTGTCATCTGCCTCACGAGGCTTGGCTCCTCGCGAGGGTCTTGTCTTGCTGATGCATAAGATGGGCCGCACCAGGCCGTCGATGGAGCCATGCCATGGGCCGCAGGCAGGCAAGTCTAGGTACCATGGTTCCCAGAATGCCGACATGTGGTTCATCATTCTTTATTTGGTGCTTATGTAATTTTTGAACATATGTACCTCTGAATCGAATAATGCATTGTTCGTTTGAACCTGATGGATATGAATACAGCTATATAATACTTTCAAATTTAAATTCGGGACAATTTCAGATAGCAACAATTAAATTAGGGTGAAGTTACACTCTGTAGAACGTTACGGCGCACACGGTCGGTAAAACAGAAATGTGTGTGATATACATCATAATCCAACATGGTTCACAAGGAGGAAATGTGTGCGACCAAGCACATAATTGCCATTTGGGAAGCGTGTGTGATGTCAGATGATATGTCTCCGTCGTATCCATAATTTCGATTGTTCCATGCCAATATTATACAACCTTTATATACTTTTGGCAACATTTTATATAATTTTTTGGGACTAACATATTGATCCAATGCCTAGTGCCAGTTCTTGTTTGTTGCATGTTTTTTGTTTTGTAGAATATCCATATGAAATGAAGTCCAAACGCGATAAAAAATTTGGGAGATTTATTTTGGAACGTATGTGATTTTTGGGAGGTGGAATCAACGCAAACGGAGGCCCACAACCTCCACTACCCACCAGGGCGCGACCCATACCCCCTGGCACGCGGTGGTGCCTAGGTGGCACCCCGTAATTCGATTGGGCCCTTCTGTGCCACAAGAAAGATAATTTACGGAAAAGAATCGTGTTAAAATTTCAGCACAATCGGAGTTACGGATCTCCGAGAAATTAAAAAACGGTGAAGGGCCAGAAAACAGGAATGTCAAACAGAAGAGAATAGATAGATAGATCCAATCTAGGAGGGGCTTCTGCCCCTCTGCGTCCATGGAGGCCATGGACCGGAGGGGGAGCCCTCCTCCCATCTAGGGGGAGGCCAAGGAAGTAGAAGAAGAAGGAGGTAGGCTCTCTCCCCCTCTCTCTCGATGGCGCCGGAGTGCCATCGCGGCAAGGATCTTGACGGTGATCTGCATCAACAACCTTTCTACCATCAACAGCAACTTTTCCCCCCTCTATGCAGCAGCTTAACCTCTCTATTCCCACTGAAATTCTCTATTTAACATGGTGCTCAACACTATGTCCAGTGATATGTGGTAATCTTATGATGATTGAGTAGATTTGTTTTGTCCTATGGGTTGACTGATGATCATGATCGGTTTGAGTTGTATATTTTATTTTGGTGTTGCTCTATGGTGCCCTTCGTGCTAGCAAACATGAGGGATCCCCGTTGTAGGGTGTTGCAATACTTTCATGATTCTTTTATGGTGGGTGGGTAGACTGACAGAAGCTTACACCCTAGTAAGGGGGTTGTTGCGTATGGGAGTAAAGAGGACTTGATACTTAATTCTATGGTTGGTTTTTACCTTAATGATCTTTGGTAGCTGCGGATGCTTGCTAGAGTTCCAAGCATAAGTGCATATGATCCAACTAAAAAAAGTATGTTAGCTCATGCCTCTCCCTCATATATAACTACAATAATGATGGCCGGTTTAGTTATCGATCTCCTAGGGACAAATAACTTTCTTGTGTGACAAAAACCTTTCTACTAAACTAGTAAATTTATTATCTTGCAATTTATTCATAGTTTTATTCTCGCAGAGTACTTCTAATATATTCTTGTTCTAGGTAAAGCAAACATTAAGTGTGCGTAGAGTTGTATCGGTGGTCGATAGAAGTTGAGGGAATATTTTTTCTACCTTTAGCTCCTCGTAGGGTTCGACACTCTTATTTATCGAAAAAGGCTACAAACAACCCCGTATACTTGTGGGTTATCAAGACCTTTTTCTAGCGTCATTGTCAGGGAGCAATAGTGTGGGGTGAATATTCTCGTGTGTGCTTGTTTGCTTTATCACTAAGTAGTTTTTACTTTCTATTCTAAGTTGTTTTATATCTTTAGTTATGGATATGGAACACGAAATACCAAAAAATAGTTTTACTTGCTACTCATGGAGATGGGGAACCTCCTAAAACCCTTGATGCTCGTTATGTGAAAAATATTAAACACTACTTTGATAATCCTGAGAAAACCCCATTCAACTTGATAATGGGAGACACATTGGATCAACATGAATACTTTACGGATTATCGCTTGATGCAAAATGGGAAACTCTTATCGGATCAAATTGGTTATTTGCAACGGTATGCTTGGAGTTTATTCTTGAGATATGATTATACTTGCTGCTCTAGGATGAAGGCTCCACACCTTCCCTTTTTATGTGAATTTAATGATAATGAAACCTTGGCTTCTTATGCTAATGGTAGATATGATTACTATGATGTGGAACAAATGGAAGAATTTGTTGCTTTTAAGGGTGCTTATGAAATTGAATCTCGATTTAAAAAGTATGAAGATTATGATGATGTTGTTTATAGACCTAAAAAATTTCCTATACTTAAATATTGCTATGAGAATTATAAATACAATTCCAATATGGATGTATTTATTGAGAAAGTCTGAGTTGTCCAAAAAGAGACTAATATTTTGCAGGAATCTATGGAAAAATAAATTGATGAAACCATGAGCTCATTAGATGAAAAATATGAGGAGGAGAGCGAAGAACAAAAGGAGGAAGAGCAGATTGATCACCCGTGCCCACCTTCTAGTGAGAGTAAATATTTATCCCATACATTGCTTAATTTCCCTTCATGCGTACTGAAGGATGAAATCTATGATGACTGCTTTGACCTCGTTGATTCATTTGAAATATCCGTTTTTCATGAACTTGATGCTTGTTATGCTTCTGGCCAAGATGCCAATTTGAATTATGCTTATGGAGATGAACTTGCTATAGTCCCTTATGTTAAACATAAAATTGTTGCTATTACACACAAACATGATAGTCCTATTATCTTTTTGAATTCTCCCAACTACACTACATCACAGAAGTTTGCTCCCATTAAGGATAATATTGATGGGTTGCATTCTACCATTACACATGATGATTTTGATGAATATAATATGTGTGCGCTTGCTGCTCCTACTTGCAATTATTATGAGTGAGGAACTAAATCTCCGCCTCTCTATGTTTTCAACACAATAAAATTGCAAGCAACTTCCTATGCTATGTATTGGCCTTTACTTGATGTGCATGAATTGTTCTTTTATGACATGTCGATGCATAGGAAGAGACTTAGACTTTGTCATTGCATGATATATGTTGCTTTGTGCTCACTACTAAATGATAAACCATTGCTAATTAAAATTGGCTTTGATATACCTTGGGATCCGGGTGGATCAGTTACTTGACCATTTTATTCCTAGCTTAATGGCTTTAAAGAAGGTGTTGTCAGGGAGACAACCCGGAAGTTTTAGAGAGTCATTTTATTCTGTTGTGTGCTTTTGTAAAGGTTAAAAACAAAAATATTTAGAGGGGAACTTAAAACTTTTTCAAAAAGAAAAGTGGAAGTGAGAGAGACGAGCATTGTTAAAGTGGGAGCTAGCCTTGAACTTTGTTCATGCCCATGGAAACTTTGTGAACCATGATTACAGAAAATTTTCACAGAAAATAATAATCCCCGTGTAAAAATCCATTTTGTTATAAAAATAATGTGCCAATATTTGCCTTTAGGATGATTAGATTGCTTCTTGGTATGGGCAGTACAAAAACAGAAACTTTGGTCGTAGTGCGCGAATTTACATTTTTTACTGGAATGCCAAGAGATTCTGAAATTTTTACACGGTACTTCTATAAAAAAATGTTTATTTTGTCCTAATTTTTTAGAATTTTTATAGTTAGAGAACTATGGTCAATGTTCAGATTGCTACAGACTATCATGTTTTTGACAGATTCTGTTTTTGATGCATTGTTTTGCTTATTATGATGGAACTATGGATTGTATCGCTGGTATAAGCCACAGAGAAGTTATAATACAATATCTATAATGCAAAAACAAAATATGAATGGGTTTGCAATAGTACTTAAAGTAGTGATTTGCATTATTATACTACCGGATCTCATGAGTTTTCTGTTAAGTTTTGTGTGGATAAAGTGTTCGAAGATCGAGGAGGTATCGATATGAGGAGAAGGAGAGGGAAGAGTTCAACCTTGGGGTTTCCCAAGGCACCCCAAGTAAACATTCAAGGAGACTCAAGCGTCTAAGCTTTGGGATGCCCCAAAAGGCATACTATCTTTCTTCAACAAGCATGAGTATGTTTTAATTTTTGTTTTGTTCACGTGATATGTGTAAATCTTGGAGCGTCGTGTGCTTTTTATTTTTCTTTTAGTGATGCAACATTCTGGTATGATATAGTACTTGATTGATTTATAGAAATCTCATTGCACTTCACTTATATCTTTTGAGTATGGCTTTATAGAATGCTTCATGTGCTTCACTTATATCATTTGAAGTTTTGATTGCCTGCTTCTCTTCACATGGAAAACCCTTATTTGTAGAATGCTCTTTTGCTTCACTTATATTTATTAGAGCATGGGGAACTCTTTTGTAGAAAGAATTAAACTCTCTTGCTTCACTTATATCTATTTAGAGAGTCAATGAGAATTGATCATTCACATGGTTAGTCATAAAATCCTACATAAAACTTGTGGATCACTAAATATGATATGTTTGATTCCTTGCAATAGTTTTGCGATATAGAGATGGAATATGTGGCAGGTAATAGTGAATGACTGTGTTTAGTAGGAATATTGGTGTTAAGGTTTATGATTCCCGAAGCATGCACGTATAGTCTCCCGTTATGCTATGAAGTTGGAGCGTGGTTTATTATTGATTGTCTTCCTTTGGGTAGAGGGGGTGCGTGATGGTTAACTCCTACCAACCTCCCCCCTAGGGGCATGCATAGTAGTACTTTGCTTCGAGGGCTAATAAACTTTTGCAATAAGTATGTGAGTTCTTTATGACTAATGTGAGTCCATGGATTATATGCACTCTTACCTTTTCGCAATTTGTTAGCCTCTTCGGTACCGTGCACTGCCCTTTCTCACCTCGAGAGTTAGTGCAAACTTCACCGGTGCATCCAAAGCCCATGATATGTTACGCTCTATCACACATAAGCTTTATTATATCTTCCTCAAAACAGCCACCATACCTACCTATTATGGCATTTCCATAGCCATTCCGAGATATATTAGCATGCAACTTCCGTCATTATCATATACATGACTTGAGCATTCATTTTAATATTGCTTTGCATGACCGTAAGATAGCTAGCATGATATTTTCATGGCTTGTCCGGTTTTTATATCTTTGCTACTCTAGATCATTGCACATCATGGTAATTTTCCATAGGCATTCATATAGAGTCATAGTTTGTTCTAGGTATTGAGTTGTAAGTAAATAGAAGTGGGATGGGCATCATTATTCATTATTAGAGCATGTCTAAGTGAGGAAAGGAAGATGGAGACTATGATTCCCCCACAGTTCAGGATGATACTCCGGAAAAAATTATAAAAAAGGAAAAATTGTGAGGCCAAAAAGATCCCAAGAAAAAAAATAAAAAGAAAAAATAAAAAAATAAAAGAAAAAGAAAAGAAAAAATAAGAGTAAAGAGAGAAGGGGCATGCTAATTCCACACATATGTCTCAAATTAGCACCATGTTTTCCATATAGAGAGTCTCCTATGTTGTAATTTTCATATATTAGTGGGAATTTATCATCATAGAGTTAGATGCACGCCCACTTAGTTTCTAGTCTGAGCTTTCATACACTTATAGCTCTTAGCGCATCTGTTGTATGGAAATCCCTACTCCTCGCATTGATATCAAGTGATGGGCATCTCCTTAGCCCGTTGATTAGCCGCGTCAATGTGAAACAATCTTCTTTTTTATCTTCTCAAAATTAATCTCTACCACTGTATTCTATTCCACCCATAGTGCTATATCCATGGCTTGCGCTCATGTATTGTGTGGGGATTGAAAAAGCTCAAGTGCGTAAAAAGTATGAACCAATTGCTTGGGTGACACCGGGGTACTACATGATAAATACTTTGTGGTAAGCAGATGGAGCATGACAAGGCTATATGATTTTGTAGGGATAACATTCTTTAGCATTGATATTTTGAAAGACATGGTTCTTTGTTGGGATTCCTGAGTATTGATATCTTTATGTCAAATTTTAGACTATTGCTTTGAATCACTTATGTCTTAATATTCATGCCATGATTAGATATATGATCATGACTATCAGCATTCCACAACAAAAATTATCCTTTTTATCATTTAACTACTCGAGGACGAGCAAGAATTAAGCTTGGGGATGCTGATATGTCTCCATCGTATCTATAATTTTTTATTGTTCCATGCCAATATTATACAACTTTTATATACTTTTGGCATCATTTTATATTATTTTTTGGGACAAACATATTGATCCAGTGCCTAGTGCCAGTTCCTGTTTTTTGCTTTTTTTGTTTTGCAGAATATCCATATCAAACAAAGTCCAAACATGATAAAAATTTATGGAGATTTATTTAGTAATATATGTGATTTTTGGGAGGTGGAATCAACGCAAACAGAGGTCCACATCCTCCACAACCAACCAGGGCGCGGCCCAGACCCCCTTGCGCGCGGTGGTGCCTAGTGGGCACACTATAAGTTGGTTGGGGCCCTTCTTTCACAACAATAAAGATAATTTAAGGAAAAGAATCATGTTAAAATTTTAGTGCAGTCTGAGTTACGGATCTCCGAGAATTTAAGAAACGGTGAAGGGCCAAAATACAGGAATGTCAAACAGAAGAGAAAAAATAGATAGACCCAATCAAGGAGGGGCTCCTGCCCCTCCGCCGCCATGGAGGCCATGGACCAGAGGGGGAACCCTCCTCCCATCTAGGGGGGAGGCCAAGGAGGAAGAAGAAGGATCATGACGGAGTGTTGCCGGGGCAAGGATCGTGATGGCGATCTACATCAATGACCTTGCTAACATCAACACCAACTTTCACCCCCTATGCAGTGGTGTAACCTCTCTATTCTCGCTGCAATTCTCTACTTAAACATGGTGCTCAACACTATATATTATTATCCAATGGTATGTGGTTATTTATGGTGTTTGAGTAGATCTATTTCGTCATATGGGTTGATTGATAATCATGATTGGTTTGAGTAGTATATTTTCTTTTGGTGTTGTCCTATGGTGCCCTCAGTGTCGCGCTAACGTGAGGGAACCCCACTATAGGGTGTTGCGATACGTTCACTATTCTTTTATGCTGGGTGGCTAGAGTGACAGAAGCTTACACTAGAGTAAGGTGGTTGTTGCGTATGGGAGTAAAGAGGACTTGATACTTAATGCTATGGTTGGGTTTTACTTTAATGATCTTTGTTAGTTGCGGATGCTTGCTAGAGTTCCAATCAAAAGTGCATATGATCCAAGTACAGAATGTATGTTAGCGCATGCCTCTCCCTCACATAAAATTGCAATAATGACTACCGGTTTAGTTATCGATGACCTAGGGAAAAAACTTTCTTGTGTGACAAAAACCTTTCTACTAAACTACTAAATTTATTCGTTGTTTTATTCTTGCAAAGTAATTCTAGTTTTATTCTTGTTCAGGTAAAGCAAACATTAAGTGTCCATAGAGTTCTCGTTGGGTTCTAGGTAAAGCAAACATTAAGTGTCCACAGAGTTCTCAGTGGCCGATAGAATTTGGGGGCATATTTGTTCTACATTTAGCTCCTCGTTGGGTTCGACACTCTTATTTATTGAAAGAGGTTACAAACGATCCCCTATACCAGTGGGTTATGTCGGATTTCGGGTTCCGCCGAACCTTGAGAGGTTCAAACTCTGGGGTGCGTGCGAAGAACTCGTCCTTCCCAGTCTGCCTGCTCGCTAATCTCACGGTCTAGCTAGACGAACTTAATGGAAAAGAGTCACAGAAGTTTACCAGGTTCGGGCCACCTCGCGGTGTAATTACCTACTCCTGCTTTGCGGTGGATTGGCCTCGAGGGGCTGAGGATGAACTAGTACAATGGGAGAACAACCTCAGGAGGAGAGGTGTTCTTGGGCTCAAGTGAGCTGGTGGGTGAGAGAATGATCTGAATGATCTGTCCCCTCTATGGTGATGGCATGGAAGTGGCCATTATCGCCGATTACCCTGGTCTTGTTCCCGCTTCCCATGTAAGTTATCAAGAAAAAGTCTTGCTCGAAAGAGCTTCCTCGCACCACCTCACCCATCGCACTGCGCCGTGCTACACAGGGGAGGCGTTCGGCGCGTCACGCTACTCCGGGGCGGCTCCAAAGAGGGCGGCTCCAGCGCCGAGCAAGGTCTCTAAAAGGAAGGTTGGCGAAGACATGACCGACCCTCGTCAAAGAGGTAAGGATTTGAAGGCATACTTTAGTAGTCACATCCAACTGCAACTTATACGCTTATCTGGTGCCAGGAAAAAGGTTCACCGGACTATGTCCGAGGGTCCAGACGGCCATACTCCCAGCGCCCGGGATTTAGACCCCGTCGGCGAGACGGGAGCTGATATGGGAACAATGCCGGACTGTCCTTCGGCCGAGGGTTCGGAGAATATGTCCGTTACCAACACGGAAGTGGAGAGCGCCATGAATCATCGGCGCTGCAGAGCTATTTTACGAGACCCTGAGTTCTCGGAAGAGGCATTCAATGCTTTCAGTTCGGCTGATGTATACATCCGAGCTGCTCGAAACGGGCTTAGTAGAGCCACAAAGCAGCACTTAACAGATGTGCGGGTGAGTTTCCTTTGTCCGAATAGGATAGCCATATGCCAGTAGCCCCCTGGACTGAAAGCAGTTGGTACAACTGATTTAAGGACCATTGTATGACCAGGTTCTTGCAGAGAAGAACAACCTGCTAGCCCAAGAGCTGGAACAATGTCGGGCGCAGCTAAATGCTGCTACCGCCGAACTGGAAAAGTCCCAAAAGGCATCGCCTGGTAATATTCCCCTCCATCGAGAAAATATAATCATATGGCATTAATGCTAACAGTCCTGCCTATATCATGACATGATTTTCAGAGGAACTCAAGGAGGCGCTGGAAGTCGCGCAAGCGAATGAACAAGAAGCCAAGAGGCTACATGCTACGGGCGAACGTGTGCTGAAGCAGGACATTGTTGAGTAAAACCAGCTCCAGGATTGCAAAACCCAGGTAGGCGAAGAGCTGAAGGATGTGCGGGCCCAGCTAGCCGATTCTGTGAAGGAGAACAAGAAGCTGCAGGGCGGCATATTCAGTATGTGTCCGAACTATTGTTAAAGTAGTTCAGAGATAGATGGAACTGATATAATTATGATGGCAGGTATATTGACGAGCTGTCCTGAAGAGGAGGTGTCCGGATCATCGAGTGATCTACTACAAAGGTTGTCGCAGGTGCACGAGCAGGCACGGCTGGCGATGCGGAGTGTTGCCAAGGTGTGCATGCATTAGGATACATGTCCGAATTGTGATGTGAAGATCACAGCATGTACAACTTCTGGGGGTTCGTAATGGAGTGAGTACATAAAACATCTTTAATTCTCCGACCGAATATTCCCTTAAGAACGCTAGCTTTCAGCTTCACCCAGCCTGAGGTACACATCCGGATGACCCTGCAGTAACAATCGCAGAGGTGCTCCCTTTATGCCCTAGCCGAACTAACGGGAACGTAGGGCATAAGCACAGGAGCCAGGCAACTTAGCTTGGCCAAAACATAAGTAATGTCGATGCATATAGTGGCAACGAAAAGGTACATATGGAAAGACTCATATGTGTAGAGCTTGATGCTCAGTGAACTAATGAAAAACTTCTGTCCAAGAAGCCCCCAGGCATAATGGGCATACACATGTAAAGATGTCTACGTCGGCAGTGTTCGGTCAAGCCGTATGAGAGCTTTAAAGCGAAAAAGGTGTAAAAAGAGAGAAAAAATAATGGAAACAAGGGTAGAAGGAGACTAACAAAGAATTCGGCGCTAGGCATAGAACCTTCGGAGTCTGGCCGCGTTCCAGGGGTTCGGCTCTAGGCGGTTGTCGGATGCATCACGAAGATGGTAGGCTCCTCCGGTAAGAACTTCGTCAATTATGAAAGGACCCTCCCATTTGGGCTTGAGTTTGTCCTTTTTCTTCTCCGGCAAGCGTCGAACGAGTTCGCCAAAGTTGTAAGTCTTGGCCCATACTTCTCTGCTTTGATATCTTCGAGCCTGCTGTTCATAAAATGCTGAATGGGCTTTGGCGACGTCGTGCTCCTCCTCCAGGGCATCTAGGCTGTCTTGCCGATCCAACTCAGCCTCTTTCTCTTCGTACATACGCACTCAAGGTGAGTCATGTATAATATCGCAGGGCAATACAGCCTCTGCCCCATACACCATGAAGAAAGGTGTGTATCTGGTAGCACGGTTGGGCGTGGTCCGCAGCCCCCAGAGTAGGGAGTCAAGCTCCTGAACCCCGTGCTTGTCAGATTCTTTCAAAGACCGCACTAGCCTGGGTTTGATGCCACTCATAATAAGACCATTGGCTCATTCGACTTGATCGTTTGTTTGTGGGTGGTAGACAGAGGCGTAATCGAGCTTAATGCCCAGATTAGCACACCAGGTTTTTACCTCATCGGCTGTGAAATTGGAACCGTTTTCGGTGATGATGCTGTGCGGGACACTATAACGGTGCACCACATCGGATATAAATGCAATCACCGGTCTGGACTTGGCCGTTTTAACTAGTCTAGCCTCTATCCACTTGGTGAATTTATCAACCATGACCAGCAGATATTTTTTCTTATGGCTTCCCCCTTTAAGGGGTCCAACCATGTCCAAGCCCCAGACCGCAAAGGGCCATGTAATGTGGATTGTTCGTAGGGTGGTTGGGGGCATATGGCTTTGGTTGGCGAAGAGTTGGCATCCCACGCAGCGCTGGACGAGGTCCTGCCCGTCTGCTCAGGCCGTAGGCCAATAAAATCATGTCCGGAAGGCCTTGCTGACAAGTGTCTTGGCTGCGGCATGGTGCCCACAGAGACCGCGTGAATTTCTGCCAAGAGTTGCCGCCCCTCCTCCTCGGAGATACACCTTTGAAGGACTCCGATAATGCTTTTCTTGTAGAGCTCTCCTTCGTGAACTTTATAGGCCTTCGAACGCCGGACAATGCGGCGAGCCTCGTTCTGATCTTCTGGGAGCTCCTTCCTATTAAGGTAGGCCAAGAATGGTTCGGTCCACGGGGCAGTGACTGCCATAATGAGGTGGGCCGATGGTGTTATTTCGGTTGCTGAGCCTCCGATGATATCGGCGTGTTCGCTATCTATGTTTGTGTTCAGAACGGGACTGTCGTTGCAATCTCCCCCTTACCACACCACGGATGGCTTAAAGAGCCTTTCGAGGAAGATGTTAGGTGGGATGGGGTCACGCTTAGCGCCGATGCGAGCAAGGACGTCTGCCGCCTGATTACTTTCGCGGGCGACGTGATGAAATTCGAGCCCCTCGAACCGAGCTGACACCTTTAAGACGGCGTTGCGATAAGCTGCCATCTTTGGATCTTTGGCATCAAAGTATCCATTAATTTGGGATATTGCGAGGTTTGAGTCCCCGCGCACCTCCAGGCGTTGTATGCCCATCGATACGGCCATCCGAAGTCCATGTAGCAAGGCCTTGTATTCAGTTGCGTTGTTGGAGTCTGTGTATAATATTTGGAGTACGTACTGGACGATATCTCCCGTGGGGGACGTTAATACGACGCCCGCTCCTAGCCCCGCCAACATTTTGGAGCCATCAAAATGCATAACCCAGTTGGAATACGCATTGTACTCTTTAGGGAGTTCGGCCTCTGTTTATTCGGTGAAGAAGTCAGCCAGTACTTGGGATTTGATGGCTCGACGTGGTTTGTACGTGATGTCTAATGGATGGAGCTCAATGGCCCATTTGGCAATCCGGCCCGTGGCATCCCGGTTGTTTATTATATGATTGAGGGGCACTTCAGAAGCCACCGTGATCGAACACTCCTGAAAGTAGTGTCGTAACTTTCGAGATGCCATGAACACTGCATATGCTATCTTTTGATAGTGAGGGTACCGGGCATTGCATGGTGTGAGGACGGTCGATACGTAGTATACCGGCTTTTGGAGCGGAAATTTGTGTCTGTCCTGTTCTCGCTCGACGACGAGTACGACGCTCACCACCTGGTGTGTTGCCGATATATATGGGAGCATTGGTTCGCCGACATTTGGCGCGGCCAGGATTGGGTTGCTTGCCAGAAGGGCTTTTATTTCTTCCAGTCCGGCCGTCACCGCATCTGTCCACTCGAAGTTATCGGTGTGCCGTAGAAGGCGATAAAGTGGCAGCGCCTTTTCCCCCAACCTGGAGATAAAGCGGCTTAAAGCTGCCACGCACCCAACAAGTTTTTGGACCTGTTTAAGTTGGGTTGGCGTAGCCAATTGAGACAGAGCTCGGATTTTGGCTGGATTTGCTTCAATCCCTGTGTTGGAAACGATGAAGCCGAGCAGTTTTCCGGCGGCGACGCCGAGGATGCACTTTTCCGGGTTAAGCATGATGTCGTATGTGCGGAGGTTGTCGAATGTGAGACACAAATCGTCTATTAGTGTTTCGACGTGTCTAGTTTTGATGACGATGTTGTCCACGTAGGCTTCCACTGTCTTGCCGATCTGTTTCTCGAGGCATGTTTGGATCATGTGCTGGTAGGTGGCGCCGGCGTTCTTGAGTCTGAAAGGCATGGTGTTGAAGCAAAATGACCCGTATGGTGTGATGAATGCAGTTGCGGCTTGATCAGACTCCTTCATTTTGATTTGATGGTATCCGGAATATGCATCAAGGAAGCACAGTGAGTCGTGTCCTGCGGTACCATCGATGATTTGATCAGTGCGAGGGAGGGGGAAGGTATCCTTAGGGCAAGCCTTGTTAAGGTCTTTGAAATCGACGCACAGGCGCCATGATTTATCCTTCTTTGGTACCATTACCAAGTTTGCCAGCCAGTCCGGATGTTGGATATCTCTGATGAATCCGGCCTCGATGAGTTTGGCTAGCTCTTCCCCCATAGCTTGTCATTTGGGTTCGGAAAAGCGCCGCAGTGTTTGTTTGACCGGTTTGTATCCCATTAGTATGTTGAGGCTGTGTTCGGCCAACTCGCGCGGGATTCCTGGCATATTTGAGGGGTGCTAGGCGAATATATCCTAGTTTTCGCGCAAGAAGTCTCGTAGTGTGGCATCAACTGTGGGGCTGAGTTGCGCTCCGATAGATGCTGTCTCCTTCGGGTATGTTGGATGGACCTGAAATTTGACTGTTTCTTCTGCTTGCTTGAAGGAAGTAGATTTGGGTCGTTTTTGCATGAACACATCGTCCCTATCCACAGTGGAGCGTAGAGCGGTTAGTTCTTCGGCCAATGGCCTCAGATAATGCCTCGAGGGCCAAGGAAGCGATTTTGTTCTCGGCGCGGAGTGCTGTATTTGGATCGCTGACGAGGGTGATTATTCCATTAGGCCCGGGCATTTTTAGCTTCATATACCCATAATGAGGTATGGCTTGAAAGCGCACGAAGGCCTCTCGCCCTAACAGGGTGTGGTATCCACTGTTGAAAGGGGCCACCTGGAAAGTTATTTCTTCGGACCGATAGTTCTCCGGCATGCCGAATACCACATCAAGTGTAATTTTTCCCGCACATCGTGCTTCCCGACTTGGAATGATACCTCGAAAGGTTGTGGTGCTTCTCTCGATGCGGCTCCTGTCTATTCCCATCTTGTGGAGCGTGTCCTCATAAATGAGGTTTAGTCCGCTGCCGCCGTCAATGAGGACTTTTGTAAGTCAGAAACCGTCCATGATGGGACTGAGGACTAACGCGGCTGGCGCTCGGTCTGTTCTGTATTTAGGTTCGTCACTGACGTTAAAGGTTATGGCCGTGTGGCTCCAGGGGTCAATTGCGGCGACCTGGCAGACTTCGGCGAGATCGCGTAGTGCCCTTTTATGCTTATTGTTTGAAGCGATTGTCTCGAAGACCGTCAATACTCTTGTGTCGTCGTTTTCTGGAGTGTGCTGTTCTGGGGTATCCTTGATAAGGATGTCCTCGCCGCTCTTGGCTACCTGCCGAAGTATCCAACATGCTCTAAGGCCGTGGGTTTCCACGGTGTCTGGCGTAGCGTAATGGGTTTATGTTTTTGGACTGTTGGGCTGGGCGTGCCACGGGAGTGCGTCCTCTTTGCTCTTATGAGGAGTTGAGTTGGGACCAACGGTTCCCAGCAAGCTGCCTGAGTTTTCCAGGCGCTTTCCATCGCGCTGTACTTTTGTACAATAGTTGCTAAGTCAGCAAACTTTAGTATGCGATGGTGATTGATGGCGTTGAGGATACCTTCGTCCGCGTAGCTGTTGCAAAACGTTGCTATCGCATGTTCATTGCGGCAAGCCTTTACCTTATCTTTGACAAGGAGGAATCTGGCCCAGAAGTGGTGGACCGTTTCTTGAGACTGTTGTTGGATGCTCATGAGAGCGGCTATGTCCGGGCGGGTGGGTGGAATTAAATCCGAACCCTGACCCGATTTTGGGTCTAGATTTGAAGATCTACTGGAGCTGACAGTTCGGGCCCCGGTATATCGACTGATTTTTTAGGCTCGTCGTCCGACTCTATGTTCGGAGGACAAGGTATGCCTTTTTGCCGGAGAATATCTGGCCCTTCGAGATCGGAGATCCGAACATAGTTCGTCTTCAATATAGCGGAAGAGTTGTCCCGCTCCTCGACTACTGCTATCTGGTGGGTCATCGGCGGAGTCTTAATTTCTCTCTGGTCGGGTTTGAGCCCAACCTAATTGTAGTCTGTGGCGACCCCCAAGGCGGCCATGCGATCCAGGAGTTCGTTCAACGACGACAACTCTGTCGGATCCATCCGGGCGGAGTATTTTGGATCAATGCAGAGGCGATTTTTGATGACTTGAGAGGTCATTGTTGGCTTAAGGGCCGAACTAGCGGTCATGACGAAGCCGCCCAGCCGGAGAGTTTGGCCTGGGGCCAAGGCTCCTTCGGAGATGATATTATCCTTGACAACACGGCGAGCCATCATCCCTTTTGGCGACGGCATAGTGGAGCTCTCAATGAAAGCACCAATGTCGGTGTCAAAACCGGCGGATCTCGGGTAGGGGGTCCCAAACTGTGCGTCTAGGGTCGATGGTAACAGGAGACGGGGGACACGATGTTCACCCAGGTTCGGGCCCTCTCTATGGAGGTAATACCCTACTTCCTGCTTGATTGATCTTGATGAATATGAGTGTTACAAGAGTTGATCTACCACGAGATCGTAATGGCTAAAACCTAGAAGCCTAGCCTGTATGACTATGGTAATTTGTATCTGTCTATCCGGACTACGCTCTCCAGTTTATATAGGCACCAGAGAGATCTAGGGTTACATGGAGTCAGTTACATTAGAGGGAATCTACATAGTCGGTTGCCAAGCTTGCCTTCCATGCCAAGTAGAGTCTAATCCGGACACGGGTACAGTCTTTGGCCTTCATGTCTTCACAGCCCATCAGTCCGGCCCAATGGATAACAAGTCGGACGCTCGAGGACCCCTTAGTCCAGGACTCCCTCACCCGACGCCCCATCTTCATCGACCGACACCTGCTTCGTCTCGGCCCGATCTTGAGAGAACAACTACTTCTTCTTGGCTGGCGCAGCCGCCGGGACTTCTCGGGCCCCGTCCTCAGCCTGGCGCGCTGCCGCTGCGGACCTGAAGGCGAGCTTGAGGGCCAGCAGTGCGTCCTTGGTATCTCCTGCCATGGTGAGGGCGCCACTGCTTCCCGACATCTTTATGAGGTTGTAGGCAGGGTGAGTCACTACCATGAACTTGGCCACAACCGCGTACCCGAGGATGGCATTGTACGGGAGGCTGATGCGGGCGATGTCGAAGTCGATAAGCTCGGTGGGGTAGTTGTCGCGGGTGCCAAGGGTGACGGGGATCGGATCTGCCCCAGGGGGCAGGTGGAACCGTCGAGGACCCCGGTGAAGGGCTTGGTGGGGCAGAGCCGGCCTTGGGGTACGTGAAGCAAGCCGAAAGCTTCCACGGAGAGCACATTGAGGCCGGCTCCTCCGTCGGTGAGACTCTTGGTAACCGCCACGTTGCAGATGGTGGGTTGTAGAGCATCAGGAGCAAGCCTGCGCCTGCGGTGGTCGTTGGGTGGTCTCGCGAGTCGAACGTGAGGTCGGCCTTGGGCCCTGCCCATCCCGAAGGAGCTCCCTACTGCACGCGGGCGGCACCCACTTGGCGGAAGAACTGCTTGACGTGGCGATCCGAGGGCAGCACCTGCGAACCGCCGAGGAGGGCTCCAACGGCGAGGGGTGCCGGTGCCTTGAAGTGCGCGACGAAGAGGTTGCATAGCTCCTCCAGGAGGCTACAGAAGATCCTGGTAGGCTGAGCAGCTAGGCATGCGGTACGCGAGCGAGGGCCATGGGAAACCAGTTGGCCATGACCGTGTCGTCGCCGCCTACTGCCCAAAGGGCCTCCTCGTACGCCTAGAGAAAACATGTCGGATCCGCCGCGCCGTCGTAGCGATGCGGCATCTCCGACGTGAACTTGGGCGGCCACTGCACTTGCTGTAAGGAGGGAGTGAAGGCCCGGAGACCCACAGCACCTCCATGCGTGCCCGTCAATCCGGCTGGAGGAGCGGTGCCTACCATGAGAGCTGAATGGAGGGGCAAAGCGAATGGAGAGGCAAAACGGACGGAGAAGCGAAGCTTCGACGCACCCCTACCTGGCGCGCCAAATGTCGAATTTTGGGTTCCGCAGACCCTTGAGAGGTTCGAACTCCGGGGTGCATGCGAAGAACTCGTCCTCCCCAGTCTGCCTGCTCGCTAATCTCACGACCTAGCTCGACGAACAGAATGGAAAATAGACACAACAGTTTACCCAGGTTCGGGCCACCTCACGGTCTAATACCCTACTCCTGCTTTGTGGTGGATTAGCCTCGAGGGGCTGAGGATGATCTAGAAAAGTGGGAGAACAGCCTCAGGAGGAGAGGTGTTCTTGGGCTCAAGTTAGATGGTGGGTGAGGTAATGATCCGAATGATCCGTCCCCTATATGGTGGTGGCTAAGTCCTATTTATAGTGGCCTTGGTCCTCTGCCCAAATGTAGGCGGGAAGGGATCCCACAACGGCCAAATTTGAAGGGGGACAGCTGGTACAAGCTATCCTGAAAAAAGTAGTCTTCGCCTGCAAAAGCCTCTGGTCGTGACGCCGTGGTGGGCTCGGCGATGACCTCCGTCCTGGCTTCCTGGCGGTCTTGGTCTTGTTGCACCGGAATGAAAACATTTGCCTGATTCCTCAGGACTCCACGCATGCGCTTGCCTCCTTAGCACCAAAGAGGAAACTGGTACACTGCGCCCGCTGGCGCCCGCCTTGCCTTGGTCTTCATGGCTCACATCATCAGGACCTCGGGAGCCAGCCTGAGGAGGCTGCCCCTCGTGGGGGTCTTCGTGTCGTCCGCCTCGAGAGGCTTGGCCCCCAACGAGGGTCTTGAGTTGTTGATATTGAAGCTGGGCGATACTAGGCCGTCTATGGAGCCACGTCATGGGCCGCAGGCAAGCAAGTCTGGGTACCCCCGTTCCCAGAATGCCGACAGGTTATCATCAGACAATATCACAAACGGTGCGAGCAAACTAAATGTTTGTGATAGTCACCTTATCATACATGATTTACAATCATGAACTATTTATGATGTGGTATGCATCGTAAACGTTGCACCACATAATAGCATGTGCGATAGTTATCCTATACGACACTGTTATGATAGTCCAACATTTTGTAATCCCATCCAACACTCGTACGATCATTAGCTAATCTTCTTAATTAGTTATCGCAAACGGTTCAGGAAAAGTGAATGTGTGTGATTGTCTGCTTATTATAAACGTTCTATAATAATGAACTGTTTGTGATGGGTGGCGCATCATAAACATAGCACCACATAATACCGACTGCAATGGTAATTCTAGCACACACGAGTAGCAAGGATGGAGTGTTTGGGATATTAGATATATCCCAAACAGTTGTGTGAAGAATCATGTTTGGGATAGGTGCGGGCATCGCAAACGCTTTGTTCTAGAAAACGTATGCATTCCTACTCCCTATCCCCTACGGTTTCTGGGTCGTGTGGGAAGGACCCCCTATTGCCCACACTAGCAAGGCGACAGTTTAAAATGTCATTGCGGAAAGGGGTTAAAAACCGTTTGTATAGTAGTTCGTTGTACCAGTGTAAGCAAGAAGACATGATGTAGACAAAGTATACCCAAGGAATATGAATAAACCCCATATTTTTATGCTTAATGGCAACAATACTAATACGTGTCATGTCCCTTTCTGTCACTGGGATTGAGCACCGAAAGATTGAATCCATCACAAAGCACCTCTCCCACTCCAAGAAAAATCAATCTAGCTAGCCAAACAAAATGGATAGATCGGAGAGAAATACATTGTTGTAATGATCATGCATAAAAGAATCCAGAGGAGACTTAAGTAATATTCATGAATAATATGATCATAAACCAACAATTCATCAGATCCCAACAAACATACCGCAAAAGAAGATTACATCGAATAGAACTCCAAGAACATCGAGGAGAACATTGTATTGAAGATCAAAGAGAGAGAAGAAGCCATCTAGCTACTAGCTATTGACCCGTAGGTCTATGGTAATCTAATCGCGCATACATGGAAAGGCGGCAACAATGTTGTAGAAGCACTTTCTAATAGATTCCCCCCGACAGGGTGGTAGAAAAGCCTCCAGATAGGATCACAGAAGAACAGAAACTTGCGACGGCGGAAAAAGTGTTTTGGGTGGCTCTCTAGTGCATTCGTAATATTTAGGAATTTATAAAGGTGTGATACGTCCCCAACGTATCTATAATTTTTATTATTCTATGATGTTATATTATCATTCTTGTATGTTTTACCATCGTTTTATAGAAACTTTATATCATTTATTGGGACTAATCTATTGACATAGTGCCCAGTGCCAGTTGCTATTTTTTCTTGTTTTTTACTTCGCACAGTCTCAGTACCAAACGGAGTGCAAACGCAGTCAAACTTTTTGGAGATTATTTTTGGACCAGAAGACACCTTGGGGATCAAGAAAGCACCTGGTGGGAGACCCGTGGGGAGCACAACTCACCAGGGGGCGCCCAGGGGGTTGTGGGCCCCACGGAACTCTCCTGCACTGCCTCTTCGCCCTATAAATTCCCAAATATTCTAGAAACCATAGGGGAGTCGACGAAACATAATTCCAGCCACCATAAGTTCCAGAACCACGACATCCAATCTAACACCATCACGAAGGGGTTCATCATCCTCATTGGTGCCTCTCCGATGATGCGTGAGTAGTCCACCATAGACCTATGGATCCGTAAGCAGTAGCTAGATGGCTTCTTCTCTCTCTTTTGATTCTCAATGCAGTGGTCTTTTGGAGATCTATTTGACGAAATGACTTTTTGATGTGTGTTTGTTGAGATCCGATGAAGTTTGATTTTATGATCAGATCTTTTATCCATGAATATTAATTGATTCTTCTTTGATGTCTTATGTGCATGATTATTTATAGCCTCATATTTCTTCGTCGAATCTTTGGTTTAGTTAGGCCAACTAGATTGATTTTTCTTGCATTGGAAGAGGTGATTTGCGATGGGTTTGATCTTGCGGTGTTCTTTCCCAGTGACAGAGGGCGCAGCAAGACACACATGTATCGTTGCTACTAAGGATAACAAGACGGGGAATCTTCCTACACTAAGAGATTTCGTCTACATCATGGCATCGTTCTTATTGCATTACTCCATTTTTTCGTGAACTTAATACACTAGATACATGCTGGATAGCAGTCGATGTGTGGAGTAATAGTAGTAGATCCAGGCAGGAGTCGGTCTACTAATCTTAGATGTGATGCCTGCATATTGATCATTGCCTTGGATATCGTCAAAATTATTTGATCTTCTATCAATTGCCCAACAGTAATTTGTTTACACATTCTGTGCTCTTTCTCGAGAGAAGCCACTAGTGAAATCTACGGCCCCCGGGTCTATTCGTTATTATATTTGCTTTCCGATCTATTATTTTCCACTTTGATTTTCAGATATATTATTCCAAAAACCCAAAAAATACTTTGCTGCACTTTCTATTTGCATATTTTATTTCGCGTTTTATCGAGAGCTATTTATCCAATCTACCACAAAATTGTCTATCTTTTTACCGCGGAGGGATTGACAACCCCTATTACGCGTCGAGATGCAAGTATTTGTTCTTTGTGTGTAGTTACCATTGACATAGTGTTGCTTAGTTCTCCTTCTGGATTGATACCTTTGTTTCACAACTGAGGGAAATACCTACCGTAGCTGTGCTGCATCATCCCTTCCTCTTTGGGGAAATACCGACACATTTTCAAGTGACGTCAGAAGGAATTTCTGGCACCGTTGCCGGGGAGACATCATCAACATCATCACCTTGCAATTACATTATTTTCCATTTGCATCTCATTTTTTCATCTCCCCCACTTCACAAAAAATTTCCTTTTTATTAGCCCTCTTTTCGTTCGCCGTTTTTGTCAGATCTATCTTTTTGTTTGCGTTCTTTTTTGCCTACTTTGTTGTTATGTCTAGTACTTCCTCTATTGCGTGTATCACTGAGAACGAAGTTCTTAATTTTAAACAAAGGGGAGGGGAGAATCTAAAAGATGCTTGGTATAGGATTTGCAATGCTCATAATAGATCTATTCATAAGCAATCTACCGTTATTCTTCTTCGCAGTTCTTATGTGGGCATTACCACTTGGTATAGATTCGTCCTTGATATGATTACCATTGGGAATTTCTTGATGAGTCCACCTTTGGATGCTTTTAATGCCATGGAGATCTAGTGGGTGCTCCTCCTATCATTATTAATGAAACAATCTTAACTCTGAGCATGTTATGCAAAGATTAGACGCTATTGAAAAGAAGATAGTCACCTTAGAGAAAATTGAAAATTTTGATACAAAGATGCAAAATCTCGCTCATAAATATAGGTCAAAAGCGGGCGATGTTTTCAAACTAAAGGAGAAGGAAACCATAATTAATGAAATAATTGGAGAAAGCCCTTCTCGGATTGATAAGTTGGAAGAAATTTTTAGTAACTTAAGCTCGCCTTTTTCTTCTGCTAAAACTATTAAAAAACTCCCTTCAAAATTGGCAAGATTACTAAAGTCACTAAGAAGAAGGGTGCAACTTCTAACAATAACAAAGAACATCTTAAAATGATTAGTATTCACCCTAACTTTGTTGAAGTTGCAAGAATGAATTCTTCAATCTTAATCATAGAAGTATTATTATAAAAAATATGCATGCTAAATCTTTGAAGATATTGGTTGATCGATTGAGGAATTGGAAACTGAGGATTATAATACTTGAATCTATGCTTTATGCCTAGCTAGGGGCATAAAACGATAGCGCTTGTTGGGAGGCAACCCAATGAATAAAATTTATGTTTGTCTTTTTCTTCTGTTTTTTAGTGTTTGCACAACTATGCTACCATTATGATTGTGTTTATGTTTGAATTAGAGTTTGTGCCAAGCAAAGCCTTTCGGATTATGTTTGGTGATAATTGATTTGATCTTGTTGGAAAACAAAATCTTTTTGCATCTAGTAAAACAATTGTTAAAATTCACAGAAGCAACGAAAAATTCTGAATTGTTTACACAAGATTGGATACAAATTGCCTACGTTGTCCAAATATTTCAGAATTTTTGGAGTTATAGAAGAATGGTTGAAGTCCAGATTACTATAGATTGTTCTGTTTTTGACAGATTCTGTTTTCATTGCATTGTGTGCTTATTTTGATGAATATATGGATTGTATCAGGGGGTATAAGCCATTGTAAAGTTCGAATACAATAGATATAATGCAATAATAAAATATGAATGGGTTTACAACAGTACTTAGAGTGGTGATTTGCTTTATTATACTAACAGATCTCATGAAGGTTTTGTTACGTTTAGTGATTGAACTTTTCAAGTTTTGGGTGACATCTCAAGGAATAAGGAGTGAAAAGAGCCTAAGCTTGGGGATGCCCATGGCACCCCTAGTTAATATTCAAGGAGAACCAAGCAGCCTATTTGAGAGAGCCAAAATTAGGCTATGATTTGTTAGAATTTCTCTATGTGCTTCACTTAATTTCTTTGAGCTATGGAATTGCTCTAGTACTTCACTTATATCTGTTTGAGCACGGTGCGCTTTAATATTTTTGAAGAAATTTTCTCATGCTTCACTTAGAATGATTTGAGAGTTAGTAAAACTTTTGAATAAATTATCTCATGCTTCACTTAAATTATTTTAAGAAATGAAATTTTTTATGCTTATGCTCTTCACTTAAATTGGTTTGAGCTTATCAAAAGCAATTGCAACATATGAAATCAGTGCCAATGTGATAGATATTCAAGGGGGCTATAATAAAAACTTTCATGAAGATCATTGGAATAAAGCTTGATTCTTTGTAATAGTTTTGAGATATGATGATAGTGATATGTGAGTCATGTTGGTGAGTAATTATGATTTAGTAAGAATATTGGTGTCAAGGTTTGTGATTCCCTATGAAAGCACGGAAGTCACTAGTTATGCAATGAAATTACATCCTACTTATGGTGCATTATTCGGTTTTAGTTATGCTTCATGCTTGCTTATGTGAATTTTTGTTTCTTGGTTGGATGCTTCTCAATCTATTTGCTAGCCTTCATTTGTTCTAAGTAGAAATACTACTTGTGCATCAAAAATCCTTAAACCCAGTTTTGCCGTATGAGTCCATCATACCTACCTATATGCGGTATTTCCGTGTCGTTCTACGTGAATTTGTATGTGCCATCTCAAACTTTTCAAAATGAATTTCCTTTTTGTATGCTCATACCGCTCATGAAGCGGCAGGGTATGGCCAATATTTTCCATGCTAGATGTGTTAATCTCAAGATGGGTGTTTATTCACTTGTCATTGCACGAGAGTATGGCGGTAAAAGGGATGCCTAGTCCCGAAATGAAAAAGAAATTTACTTTATGTTGTCGAATAATAAATTCCTTGCCAAGTTTTGGTTTGGACGGTACCCGTGGATATGGCTAGCCGTGGAGTGTGAAAGTATGGTGGAAAAGGGAATAAACATTATTTTATGTTTGGGAGCCGCATATGATATATCTAGCATGGAAAGTGTTGGGAATTACTCGGTCATTTTGATTGTCTGGAAAAGTATGCCTCTCAAAAAAAAATCTTCAATTTAAGCTTTGAGCTCAGGCACCTCAACAAATCTCTACTTCCCGCTGCGAAGGGCCTATCTATTTACTTTATTCAATTTTTATTTTTATTTGAGCCTGCATCTTCTCTCATAAAGCACCAACTAGGGAGCACTATGATCATACGTGAGCATTGGATGTACCTAATATGTGAGTGTGTTTCGTGAATGGATCAATGTTTGAGCATGATGGTCTAGGGATAACTTTCTTTAGTGTTGATATTTTTAAAGACATGGTTGATTGTTGATATGCTTGAGTATTGAAATCTTCATGTCAAAACTAGACTATTGCCTTGAACCATATAAAAGTCCAAATGTCCATGCTACAAAAATAATAATATGTGATGAACATGTTAGGCAGCATAACACATCAAAAATTCTGTTTTTATCATTTACCTACTCGAGGACGAGGAGGAATTAAGCTTGGGGATGCTGATACGTCTCGAACGTACCTATAATTTTTTATTGTTCCATGTTGTTTATATTATCATTCTTGGGTGTTTTACCTTCATTTTATAGCAACTTTATATCATTTTTTGGGACTAACCTACTGACATAGTTCCTAGTGCCAGTTGTTCTTGCTTGTTTTTTACTTCGTAGAATACCAGTACCAAACGGAGTCCAAACATAGCGAAACTTTTTGGAGATTTTTTGGGACCAGCAGACATCTTGGGGATCAAGAAAGCACCTGGGGCAGGCCCGTCGGGAGCACAACCCACCAGGGCGCGCCTAGGAGCCCAAGTGCGCACAGGGAGGTTGTGGGCCCCACAGAGCCCTCCTGCACCGCCTCTTCGCCCTATAAATACCCAAATATTCTAGAAACCCTTGGGCAGTCGACAAAACACAATTCCAGCACCCGCAAGTTCCAAAACCATGAGATCCAATCTAACACCATCACGGAGGGGTTCATCATCCTCATTGGTGCCTCTCCGATGATGTGTGAGTAGTCCACCATAGACCTACGGGTCCGTAAGCAGTAGCCAGATGGCTTCTTCTCTCTCCTTTGATTCTGAATACAATGGTCTCTTGAAGATCTATTTGATGTACTGATTTTTCCGGTGTGTTTATTGGGATCCGATGAAGTTTGAGTTTATGATCAGATCTTTTATCCATGAATATTATTTGAGTCTTCTTTGATCTCTTATATGCATGATTATTTATAGTGTCGTACTACTTCTTCGAATCTTTGGCATGTATCGTTGGTATTAAGGATAACAAGATGGGGGCTATTCCAACATGAATAGATCTCCTCTACAACATGTCATCATTCTTATTGCATTACTCCATTTCTCCATGTACTTAATACACTAGATGCATGCTGGATAGCGGTCGATGTGTGGAGTAATAGTAGTAGATGCAGGCAGGAGTCGGTCTACTAATCTTGGATGTGATGCCTATATATTGATCATTGCCTTGGATATCACCATAATTATCTGATCTTCTATCAATTGCCCAACAATAATTTGTTTACCCATTGTGCACTACTTCTCGAGAGAAGCGACAAGTGAAATCTACGCCCCCTCGGGTCTATTCGTTATCATATTTGCTTTCCGATCTATTATTTGCCAATTTTATTTTCTGATCTATTATTCCAAAAACCCAAAAATACCTCGCTGCACTTTTTATTTGCATCTTTTATTTCGCGTTTTATCGAGAGCTATTTATCCAATCTACCACAAAATTGTCTATCTTTTTATAGTGGAGGGATTGACAACCCCTCTTACGCGTCGGGTTGCAAGTATTTGTTCTTCGTGTGCAGGTACCGTTTACATAGTGTTGTTTGGTTCTCCTACTGGATTGATACCTTGGTTTCACAATTGGGGGAAATACCTACCATAGTTGTGCCACATCATCCCTTCCTCTTTGGGGATTTTCCATATGAAGCTATTGAGCCCGGACCAATGGGGATTTTCCACATGTAAAATTGTCATTGGCCAAAGGAACCACATGTCAGCTCGGCATCATGACATATGTCATTCATCCAATGGACAAGACGGGCCTATGAAAAAGTGACAAGTGGCACGGACCAACAATGGCCCATTTAGGTTAAAAAGGCCGGCCCGTTTGACTTACTCAAAAGTTAGCGGGCCAACCCATGAAAGCCTATTAACGACCTTTTCGCATATAGCCCATTCATGGCCCGGGTACTCACGGCCCGTTATGGCCATTCCAAATTCGGCTCAATAGCTTCATATGGGCCATCCAATATGATTCCAGCCGGTTGTCACTTTCGGTCCATGCATGGCTGATGGCGTCTTTCGGCCCATATGAGGCCTTTTGTATCTATGTGCCTTTTAACGGCCCATGGTGATTCTGGCCCCTAATGAATAGTAAATTACTTTGAACCCATTAAAGGCCCATGAATCAGTTGGGGCGTTTCCATCCCTTGTTATCTTTCGGCCTTCTAAGGGCCCATAAATTCTTGGGCTCATTTCCATCACTCGGTTAGTTACGGTTTGTAACTGGCTTGTTCCGCTAATGGGCTAAATATAGCCCGTGGTTACAATCGGCCCATTTGTGGCCCGTTAATCATTTGGGTTGTTTTCATATCGTCATGTATTATGGCCAATTAATGACCCATTATGCCTATCGATAGAATTAAGCCTATGCTGCATTCCAGCCTGTTACCAGCCCGTTATGGTCTGGGCCCATGAACGGATGCATCCTATTTTGGTCCATTTACGACCCATATTATGGTCCAGTAATGGTATACGAATAGTACAACCCATCTATGGCCCATGGATCCTACGACCTATAGAAGGCCCATGGATCCTACGGTTCGTAGAAGGCCCGTCAGTAATTTGTTTATCCATTGTATGCTTTTTGTTCGAGGAAGAAGCCTCTAGTGAAAACTACGGCCCGCGGGTCTACACTTGTCATATATTAAAATCCAAAAAATACTTTTCTGGAATTTAGTTACCGTTCTTTTATTTAGTGTGTTTGTTTATCTATCTACCGTTATTAGACTTGATTCTTGCAATTAACCACCGAGGGGATTGACAACCCCCTTGATCGCGTTGGGTGCAAGTATTTGTTCTTTGGCATGTAGGTGTTGTTCACGAGGTCTTTCATGGTTTTCCTACTTGATTGACAACCTTGGTTCTTAACTGAGGGAAATACTTATCTCTATTGTACTGCATCATCCTGTCCTCATCGAGGAAATACCAAACGCAGCTTAGGAGTAGCAGGAAGAATATCTGGCACCGTTTCCAGGGAGACATCACCAAAACCTATCAAGTACCATCGCATAAACTTTCATCTACTTGCATTTACTTTCATTTTCCATTTGCCTCTCGTTTTCATCTCCCCCACTTCTAAAACGTTTTCACATAAACACCAAAATATTTTTGTTTGCCTTTTTGCTTGATTGCTTGTTGTTTGCTTGAAGTTGCTATCATGTTTGAGTTCGTTATCAAAAAAAGTGAGGATGGTAAAATTCCTAAAGTTGAAATTCCCACAAATTTGGATTCTAATGTTTTGTTGCGGGAAGTGGGAACATCATAGGGAAAGTGTTATTCAAGAATTCGTTAATTGTATGGGGGCATTGGTTTGTGATGACATTCCTATTCTAAAAAGAACTAAGAGTTACACCGAAGCTATTTCATCACATGTTCTTAAACTTGAGAGAATATTTATGCGTACTCACCCCACGTTGCAGAGATTGTTCTATGAATTACCTGATATAAATAAACCTAAGGCTAAAACATAGCTACTCTTGTTCTTATGAATGAATTTGATTATATAGTATGTGAGGCTAGAGAGATCTTTGTTTTTACAATATGAGCCATGAACGTCTTGTTATAGATGAAATTTTATATGATGAAGATTATCTGAGGAGGTATTTGTTTCGCGATAATCATACTTTTGATGGAAGTACCAAAAAGGAAGTTCCTCCCATACATATTATCCAACAAGTTTTCAACGGTATTAATCAACAATATTCTTGGTTAGTAAAGGGAACCAACAAGGGTTTGAGGAAGGTTGCTTTGACAATGCTAAAAAAATTGTCAATGATGTGATCCCCATTTTTTTGGACACCTCCCGATGAACACGTACCCAATGATGCAAAAATTAAGGATGACACTACTTGAAACTATGCATTACGCCTAGCTAGTGGTATAAAACAATAGCGCTCGTTGGGAGGCAACCCAGTATTTATCTTTATTTTTCTTGTTTCTTTTATGTATTTGTGTTTTAAATCAGTGTTTGTGCCAAGTAAAGCCTTTGGGATGATTCGGTTGATAGTTGATTGATTCTGTGAAAAAACAGAAACTTTCGAGCCTAGTAGCAGAATTGCTTAAATTCACTGAAACGTGATAAAATTCTGAATTTTTTACACATGATTGATATACAAATTGCTCACGCTGTCCTAAACTTTCAGAATTTTTTGGATTTACATAAGTATGGTCTTTTCCAGGTCATTACAGAATGTTCTCTTTTTGAGAGATTCTGTTTTTTGTTGCATTGTTTGCTTGTTTTAATGAATCTATGGATTGTATCATTGGGTATAATTCATGGTGAAGTTAGAATACAGTAGCTATTATGAAATAATTAAATATTAATGGGTTTATAAAAGTACCTAAAGTTTAGATTAGCTTGTTATACTAATGGATCTCATGAGTCTGCGGTTGAGTTTTGTGTGCTAAAGTTTTCAAGTTTTGAGTAAGATCGCGATGGACGAGGGAATAAGGAGTAGCAAGTCCCTAAGCTTGGGGTTGCCCAAGGCACCCCCAACGTAATATTCAAGGAAACCCAAGACTCTAATCTTGGGGATACCCCGGATGGCATCCCCACTTTCTTCTACCAACCATCGGTATATTACTTTGAGCTATATTGTTATTCATCACATGATATGAGTTTTGTCTGGAGCATTGTGTATTATATGAATCTTTGATTTGTTAGGTTTTTAGTTTGCCACAGTCATCTTTGCTGGACACACTTTTTTGAGACGGGCACACATTTATTCATGATTTGATAGAATAATATTTGTGCTTCACTTATATCTTTCGAGCTAGGCGGTTGCTTTAGTACTTCACTTATATCTTTGAGAGCACCACGGTGGTTATATTTTAAAGAAATAAATACACTCTCATGCTTCACTTATATAATTTTGAGATTTTGATAATAGTAAAGGAAATATGCATGGGTTATGAAATTGGTCCTAATATGATAGGTATTCAAGAGGGATATAGTAAAACCTTTCATGTAGATCACTGAATATGACAAGTTTGATTCCTTGCAATAGTTGTGCGATATAAAGATGGTAATATGTGGGAGGTACTAGTGAATGATTGTGGTTTAGTAAGATTATTGGTGTTAAGGTTTATGATTCCTGAAGCATGCACATACAGTCTCTCGTTATGCTAAGAAGTTGGAGCACGTCTTATTATTGAGTGTCTTCCTTTGTGTGAAGGTCGGGAGCGCGCGATGGTTAAATCCTACCAGCGTCTCCCCTAGGGGCATGCGTAGTAGTACTTTGCTTCGAGGGCTAACAAACTTTCACAATAAGTATGTGAATTCTTTATGACTAATGTGAGTGCATGGATTATACACACTCTCACTTCTCCGCCATTTGCTAGCCTCTCCAGTATCGTGCATTACCTTTATCACCTCGAGATTGGTGCAAATTTCGCCGGTGCATCCAAACCCCATGATATGATGCGCTCTATCACACATATGCCTCCTTATATCCTCCTCAAAATAGCCACCATACCTACCTATCATGGTATTTCCATAGCCAATCCGAGATATATTACCATGCAACTTCCGCCATTCGGTTATTATGACACACATCATCATTGTCGTATTGCTTTGCATGATCATATAGCTGACATAGTATTTGTGGCTCAACAACCATTCATCATTTTTATACATTTTACGCTAGATCACCGCACATCCTGGTACACTACCAGAGGCACTCATATAGAGTCATATTTTGCTTTAGTATCGACTTGTAATTTTGAGTTGTAAGTATATAGAAGTGTGATGATCATCATTATTCAAGGAGGAAATAATTAAGAGAAGGCCAAAAAGAGCCCAGAAGAAAAGAGGCCAAAAAGAGCCCACCAAAAAAAGAAAAAAAGAGAGAAAAAGAGAGAAAAAGAGAGAAGGTGCAATGTTACTATCTTTTTCCATACTTGTGCTTAAAAGTAGCACCATGTTTTTCATATAGAGAGTCTCCTTTGTAGTCACTTTCATATAACTAGTGAGAATTCTTCATTATAGAACTTGGCTTGTATATTCCAATGATGGGTTTTCTCAACTGCCTGCGGTCTTCTATAGCAAGCAAGTTGAATGCACACCCACTTAGTTTTCTTTTTTGGGCTTTCATACACTTATAGCTCCTAGTGCATCCGTTGCATGGCAGTCCCTACTCCTTGCATTGACATCAATTGATGGGCATCTCCATAGCCTATTTATTAGCCTTGTCCATGTGAGACTTTCTCCTTTTTTGTCTTATCCATATAATCACTACCACCATACTCTACTCCACCCATAGTGCTATATCCATGGCTTGCGCTCATGTATTGCGTGGGGGTTGAAAAATCTGAAGCGCGTTAAAAATTATGAACCAATTGCTTGGCTGACACTGGGTAGTGCATGATTTATACTTTGTGTTAAGATGGAGCATGACAAGGTTATATGATTTTGTGGGGATAGCGGCCTTTGGCATTGATATTTTGAAAGGCAATATTTTTTGTTGGTATGCATGTGTATTTATGTCTTTATTTCAAATTATAGACTATTGCTTTGAATCATTCGGATCTAAGTATTCATACCATAAAACAAAGAATACATGAACATGTTAGGTAGCATTCCACATAATTTTTTTATCATTTACCTACTGATGACCCACAAGTATAGGGGATCAATTGTAGCTCTTTTTGATAAGTAAGTGTGTCAAACCCAACGAGGAGTGGAAGGAAATGACAAGTAGTTTTCAGCAAGGTAAAGTCTGCAAGTGCTGAAACTGTAAGTGGCGAGTAGTTTGATAGCAAGATAATGTAACGCCCACGATGCGGCTATATCTCCCACGTGTCGAGGCACGACATAGAGGCATAACCGCATTGTGGTTTTGTCGCAAGAAGGGTCATCTTCACACAATCCCATGTAATGAACAAGAATGGTATAAAGAGTTGGCTTACACTCGCCACTTCACACAATACATAAATAAAACATACATCATTCAGAGATACACACATAGGTCCGACTATGGAACCAAAATAAAAGAAGACAACCCAACTGCCAGATCCTTGATCGTCCCAACTGGGCTCCACTACTGATCAACAGGAAACGAAACAACACAAGGAACAAGAGCTTCATCGAGCTCCCAATTGAGCTCAATTGCGTCACCTGCACTGGTATCATCGGCACCTGCAACTGTTTTGGAAGTATCTGTGAGTCACGAGGACTCAGCAATCTCACACCCGCGAGATCAAGACTATTTAAGCTTATAGGAAAGGATGGTGTAAATGAGGTGGAGCTGCAGGAAGCACTAAGCATGTATGGTGCCTAACACACGCAAGTAAGAGCGAGAAGAGAAGCAACGGAACGGTAGTCAACTAGTAATGATCAAGAAGTGATCCCGAACTCCTACTTACGTCAAACATAACCGAGAAACCGTGTTCACTTCCCGGACTCCGCCGAGAAGAGACCATCACGGCTACACACGCGGTTGATGTATTTTAATTAAGTCGAGTGTCAAGTTCTCTACTACCGGATATTAACAAATTCCCATCTGTCACATAACTGCTGGCACGGCTTTCGAAAGATAATACCCTGCAGGGGTGTCCCAACTTAGCCCATCATAAGCTCTCACGGTCAACGAAGGATAAACCTTCTCCCGGGAAGACCCGATCAGTCTCGGAATCCCAGTTTACAAGACATTTCGACAATGGTAAAACAAAACCAGCAAAGCCGCCCGAATGTGCCGGCAAATCCTGATAGGAGCTGCACATATCTCGTTCTCACGGCACACCGGATGAACACTACGTACAACTAAAACCAGACCTCGAGTTTCCCCGAGGTGGCGCTGCAAGTGGCTCTAGTTTGGACCAGCACTCAGAGGAACACTGGCCCAGGGGTTTAAAATAAAGATGACCCTTGAGTCTACAGAACCCAAGGGAAAAAGGCTTAGGAGGCAAATGGTAAAACCAAGGTTGGGCCTTGCTAGAGGAGTTTTATTCAAAGCGAACGGTCAAGGGGGGTCCCACAAATCACCCAACCGCGTAAGGGACGCAAAAATCAAGGAACATAACACCGGTATGACGGAAACTAGGGCGGCAAGAGTGGAACAAAACACCAGGCATAAGGCCGAGCCTTCCACCCTTTACCAAGTATATAGATGCATTAATTAAATAAGAGATATTGTGATATCCCAACATAAATATGTTCCAACAAGGAGCAGTCTTCAACTTCACCTGCAACTAGCAATGCTATAAGAAGGGGCTGAGCAAAGCGGTAACATAGCCAAACAACGGTTTGCTAGGAAGGGTGAAAAGGTTAGAGGTTCATGGCAATTTGGGAGGCTTGATAAGCAAGTGGTAGGTATCGCGACATAGCAATAGAGCGAACAACTAGCAAGCAAAGATAGAAGTGATTTCGAGGGTATGGTCATCTTGCCTGAGATCCCGCAAGGAAGAAGAACGAGTCCATGAAGAAGACAAACGGATGTAGTCGAACGAATCCTCACAACTCCGGAACGAAACCGAAGCTAACGACAGAAGCAACCCAGAAAGAAACAAACAACATAGTGAACAACCACCACATACACATGGCATGATGCACAATCAAGTATGATGCATGTCCGGTTTAATGGGGCATGGCATGGCAAAGTGCAACAAACAACACTACAAATTAAGTGGAGGTCAATATGCAACGAGTTGCATATTGACGAAACACCACATTTAATTATTTATTTCTCTCTCATTTATGTACCCAACAATATTAAATGTTGATTAACATGGCAAGAGGTGAAGCATAAGTAAACTAACTATCTAGGCAATTTAAATGAGGCCGGAAATAACAAACGACAATACCGGAAAATCCTCATGTCCATATTTTTTATTTGGTACTGTTCTGCCATAAACACAATTTTAATGTTGTTAAACAGCAAGATAAAATGCAGCAAGTTAATCTATGCATTTTTCTACCCCATTTACATATGAAGTTTATTAACATCCGAGTTACGGTTATTTAGTTATGAATTAAAGCATTTTAGCATGGCATTTTAGCAAATTTAACCAAACAGCATGTTTAAGCATTTTAAACATGGATGAGAGTGGCATATTGTTAAAGAACATGAAAATATGAACAAAATGCATATATGACATGTTTCATTTGAATGCATGGATCTTTAGTTATTAACATACCAAAATAATGGCATTTTCTGTAAATAAGAATGCATTGGATAATTCTGAAATACAGCCTGGAAAAAAATATGCACGGGCCCGAAGAATTACGGTGCAGCGGCCCAAATGAGGATTCGGCCCAAGCGGCTATGGGTGTGTGCAAAAGAAATAAAAGAACAGAGCAAAATAGGGGCGCCCGGGATTTGATCCCCAGACCCCTCGGTTGGAGCAGCGTGGTGCAAACCACTGCACTGCCGCGGCTGCTGTTGATAGGATAGGGCGCGGCCTTCTAAGAGATAACCCAGGGTCGAGCTTCTCTGTTTAGACAGAGAAGACGACGGCTGCCACGACGGCGCCGGCGAGGGCAGCCGTGGCGACGGTGGGGCTTGAGAGGCAGCGGCGGGCGTGCGGAATAGGCTAAGGAGGTGCGCGTGCGTGCGGAGGGCTGCGGGAGGAGTCCACAGCGTGAGCCTCGAGAAGAAACTCGTCTCAGGCCACGGCGAAGCGCGGCGATGCAGGGGCGAAGCGAGGCGAAACAGAGGGGCTGCGGCGGAGTGCGTGAGCGTGTGCAGCAAGATGGAGTGCGTGTGAGGAGCTCGAGCACCTCATCCATGGCGGTCACAGAGCTTCAACTCGTACGAGGGGGCATTCCAACACTCGGATCGACGAAGTAAATGAGGTAGGAGGAGCAGGGAAGGGCGGCTGCTCACCGGGCTCTCGTGGAACACGAAGAGAGGGCCGGAGATGTGATGAAGAGGCGAGGTGGGACGCTGATCGGGGTGGCGTCTTCGAGTCTGTGAGGAAGATGGAGCGGAGGAGGAAAACGAGGGTGCAGGCGACACCATCTTGACGTCCCGCGGCACTGTAGTGGTCGGAGGCGACGCAGACGACGTCAGGGAAGACGACGCACACGGCGAAGGCGGATGGTTCTGGCTGGAGGCTTGCCGGCGACGAGCTCGCTCTCGCGAACTCGCTCAGGACCAAAGAGGCGATGGCTATGGTGGGCGACTCACCTGCGGCGGCGGTGGAGGGAGGAGAGGGATAGAAGGGAAACCCTAGGGGACGAGGCGCTGGCTTTATAAGGGCGCGAGCGTGGCTGGCCTCGACGTCCGTGAGCTCACGGCGCGATGGCGCGAGCGCTCTGTGTCTGGAGAGAGGGAGACGGAGGGGAAACGGAGCGGTGTCCATTTGGGGCACTGGGCTGGGCCGGCTGGGGAGAGAAACATGTGGGCTGCGGGGTCTGCTGCTCGGCTGCTCTTCCTTTCTCTCCTCATTTCTTTTACTTAATTCTTCAGGCAGAATAACAAGAGCAGAAATGCACAGGGAGATTAGGAAGGAAGTAGGCTGAGACGGAAATATTTATAAGATCCTGGATTTATGCACAATTTGAATAAAATGGTCTGGACATTTTTAGAGATAGAAAAAAATAGTTCAAGTTTGAATTAAATTCAAACTTGAGCCATTTTTGAACCCAACCAAAACATCTTCCAATGAGCTGAAAATTGTCAGAGAGGGTTTAGGCATGGTGAGTTAGCTTCAGGAAAAGAATGAACATTAATGAAGGAGGGAATAATGTCGCTTGCAACAACATGAAGGAAGAAGGAAGGGAGAGGTGATGATACATGGCATGGCTTGAGAGAGAGATAGCAAGAGCTGATGCACCGACAACATGAAAGTAACATGTAACATAAGGATGAGTGCAATGCACATGATGCTCATGGAAACAACATGAATGACCAAAAGCAATATGACAAGAGATAGGCATGGGAATTATTTTGCAAGTGTGTTCCGGTTAATGCCAAACTAATGGAATATTTATAATAGCTCCATAAATATTAGGAGGATATGTTATAAAGAGAAATCACCATGTGAATTCCCTCGATTTAAATGGACCGAAGATCCATGCAATTTATCTAGGTGGGTTTTTATGCAAAGATTAATGACATGATGGCATGATGACATGATGCAATGCAAAAATAAAAGAGCAAGCACCGAAAGAAACACGCAGTGATCACGAAAAGCAGGAAGTCTTCTGAAGCGTCGGTCTCAGGGCGTTACAACACTCCACCACTACAAGAGGATCTCGTCCTGAGATCTAGGATGGCACCGGAGGGAAAACGGAAGAGGAAGAGGTAAAACTAATTGCTTCTTTGACAAATGAGTGAAACCAAAGAACCTTGAGAGGTCGCAAAGCTCGAGGAAATGGCACAACGGAGATGAACAAAATTTAAAACACTCCGTTCAGCAACAGGAACAAGGAACATTGCGAGAACCTTTGTAGGTTGAAGAATATGAAATGAGAGCTTAACGGATCAAAAGGAATATGAAAGCACACCGGTAGAAAAGAGAGACAAGGAACACCATGTGAACCTTGAGGTTAATTGACACGATAGATATTTAAACCACTCCGGTTTAAACAAGATAGGGAAGGAATAAGAATGATATAATTTGGGCAGCACTCCGACTGTAAATGGAAGGAATGGAACATGATCTTGACAAGATGAGAGGATACTCGATGAAATTAACAACACATTGCCTCCGGAACTAATGCTAGAATGGCACAAGGGGTAAGAAAGATTTCAGACAGCACTCCGGTTGAGGAAGGAGACAAAACTTGATAAGATGAGAGAACTCGAATGAAAACACGACACTCCGGCTAGACGGATAAGAAAGGAAAAATTACATGATCTTGACAAAACAAGATGATTGGTCGAAGAGAGCAACATCACAAAGCCTCCGGTAGAAATGAAAGAATGCAATGAAAAGAATGGAGAAGAACGGAGTTGTTGAAAAATCAACAAAGAAAGGATATGAACTTCTTGGACTTATGGAGACATCTCGAAACTTGAGGAGAAATTCTGCCACTAACGAAAACAATTGCTTGCTTGAGATCAACGAAGAGATGAAAACTTCTCTCGCCGAGAGGATAGGAGAAATTTTGGATCATTGATAGACACCATAATAGCAATATTCCTTAGGGAAGGCTTTAGGTGAAACATGACACAAGGTAGATCCAACGAAGAGATTAAAGGATTGAAAAGATCTCGTGAACGAATTGAAATTGATGGTTTTAAAATATGTCATTCCGGACAACTTGTGAATCATGAACCATGAAGGGTAATTGTCAAGAATGATATAACACCATCTCGGAAGATAAGATAGAGAGAATTGCATTTAGGAATGCAAGATGAAGAATGCTTGAACTCCTCAAAACAAGACATGTGTTGAATCTTTGAGTAAAGCTTGGCGGATATTGACTTCAAGAGAAATCTTGAAGAACAATTGAAAAATGAAAGGAATCCTTGACGAACCACCATGTAAAGCCTTCGTGAGAACTCCCGTAATAAAAGGATGATAAAAGAAGGAGAAGTTCAAAGAACATGATGAATCCTTGCAATGATTTAGATGGATCTTTGAAATGATATAATTGAAATAACTTGGAGCTCCGGAAAGAAAAAATGAACAACTTTGAACCGAAAATTTGATATGATGAACAACTCCGGAAAGAAGAAATTAGATCACTTGGATGAAACAATAATAAGAATTATGTTATGCGTATCCTTCACCAACATAAATTGATGACAATCAACGGATTTGGCATACTACTTATTCTCGTAGAAAGGATTAAGATAGATATTGCGCAAACTTGTGAAGGTCTTCATCGAACCGCCGGTAGGATTGAAACAACGAATAAATTGATATGATAACGAAGGAAGAGAAATCTTGAACGAACCACCGTAAGAATTGAAAATGAAAGTAGCAAAGGCACAATTCAACGGAAAGAATTAGAAAATGAATGAAGATACTTGACAGAATTTAGATACACGAGAAGGAAGATATCATGAACTGATTAGAGGAAATTTGAGTGATGCACCGGGAGCATATGGAGAAGAACGAAGAGACATCAATTTAGAATAATTGGAGAACGAAGCTGAAAACTTAGAACGAAGAAATCTTCTGGGATGATGGCCTTCGGAGAATCAAACTGAAAAGACTCCTGAAATGCTCCGGATGGGTAAGAAAAGAATTCTCACAATCGAAAACAATTATGAGAAGATGGCATAAGCTAGAACTATGAATCTTCAAGAGAACGGATAAGATTTAAGAGAAACTCTTCTTCGGCATTCAAATGTTGAGAATGATGACAAGAAACACCACCATGAATTGTTCAGGCACTCCGGAACAATGGATAATAAAAATGATGAACCAACGATGAAAGAATTTAAAAGATCTTGGAGAAAGACATTTGACTGATGATAATTCATTCTTACGTCAAATTTCGAAAAGAATTTGGGAATAACTCCAGAAAAAATTAGAAGAGTCAGGTAAGATCCTGGGAAAAGACATGTGGGTTAGGGCCCACTCAAAAGATACACCGTTGAAATGATTACTTGAAAAGGAGATTGCACCGGTTGAATTAAATGGCTTGAAATAAGGTAAGACCTCGAAATAGCTAGAAAGGATTAAGAATAGAAACATGAATCCTCTGGAATACCTTCAGCACTCCAGATAAACATGAATAGCAAGAGGTGGATGATTAAGAGGTGCACCGGCATGAGAAAAACATTTGAAACGATGAAAAGAATACGATCAACACTGAAAGCTTGAATTGAATTCACCGGAGAAGAAAAAGAACGAAGAATAATAAACTTGAAGAACAACTTCATGAGAACCACCGGGTAAGCACATTGATTGAAAAGAATGAAGGGACTTCACATGAATAAAATGGATACTTGGTTAAGAAATCTGAGTCCTTGAAAAAAAGAGGGTGGGAGGGCGGGAAAACAAAGGCAATTTGGGGCAGATGAAACAAACAACGTTGAGAAAACTCATTATTGATCTTCCGAATGGGGAGAATGATGGGATCCACTTGAAGAGAAGTACACCGGTTGAAAAGAATTAATATGACAACCTCGATGATCGGAAGGATTAGCAACCACATAGAAATATGAGAACACCATTTAGGAAAGGTATGGATTCAACATTTGACTTAGAAGCAACTCGAATACCACAAAACAAAACAAAACAAAGGATTGGCTTGCAGAATAAGCCGGAACAAACATATGATGGAGATTCCGTCCGAAATTTTCATGGTGGGGCCCACACGGGCTCGATCGTACAACACAGTCATGTACAAGGCACTGCACATGACATACGAAGCTTCCCTGAGTCGGCATAGCCAAGGACCCTTTAAGACACTACGAGACCACTGTAAAATCAACCGTGTATAGGCGGACCACTAGACGTCGAACCCCAATCTCATATCATGCGTCTGTCGGAAAGATATCCTAAGGCTACTAGAATTCCCACTTATAAACTCCCGAAACTTTCTGGTTATGCAATCTGGTGTTGGGGATACAGGGGACACAAAATATATCACCCAAACTAGCAATCCCTAGATCCAGCTGTATCCATCCGTCAACACATAACCAAGAAACCTTCGGAAATCGTTTACCTCAACCTTCGAAAACCATCCGTTATACAAGTTATGGCAATACTCCCGAACTCCCGCCCTAGTACTGGGTGGCGTCGAGGTGATCTCACCAACAACTGCACAAAAGAGATTTCGATGTCGGCGAAACTCAGGTATTCCAGAACTGCAACGATAAAATTGTGACGACAACACCTCGGAGCTCAACTCCCCGGGACACTGCCACAACCCCTAAATGTCAGGAGGCACCAAGAACAATATTCTCGTCACAAAACCATCCGAACGATTCTAAGATACCCGCGTGATCCAAAAAAAAAATTTTAGTGAAATTTGAGGAGAGAAGAGTCAAAACTTCTACGTCAGGAGGCCTCACCAGAGCGACGAAGGGACTGAGGAGTAAAAAGAATCCTACTCTCCGATATATATAATCCTAAGACTCAAAACATTTTTGTTCTAGACTCAACAAATCCAGCGATTCGATCAAGCAGGGGGCTCCTAAGTCGGGGATGGCTCTGATTACCAACTTGTAACGCCCACGATGCGGCTATATCTCCCACGTGTCGAGGCACGACTTAGAGGCATAACCACATTGTGGTTTTGTCGCAAGAAGGGTCATCTTCACACAATCCCATGTAATGAACAAGAATGGGATAAAGAGTTGGCTTACACTCGCCACTTCACACAATACATAAATAAAACATACATCATTCAGAGATACACACATAGGTCCGACTACGGAACCAAAATAAAAGAAGACAACCCAACTGCTAGATCCCTGATCGTCCCAACTAGGCTGTACTACTGATCAAGAGGAAACGAAACAACACAACGAACAAGAGCTTCATCGAGCTCCCACTTGAGCTCAATTGCGTCACCTGCACTGGTATCATCGGCACCTGCAACTGTTTTGGAAGTATCTGTGAGTCACGAGGATTCAGCAATCTCACACCCGCGAGATCAAGACTATTTAAGCTTATAGGAAAGGATGGTGTAAATGAGGTGGAGCTGCAGGAAGCACTAAGCATGTATGGTGGCTAACACACGCAAATAAGAGCGAGAAGAGAAGCAACGGAACGGTCGTCAACTAGTAATGATCAAGAAGTGATCTTGAACTCCTACTTACGTCAAACATAACCCAGAAACCGTGTTCACTTCCCGGACTCCGCCGAGAAGAGACCATCACGGCTACACACGCGGTTGATGTATTTTAATTAAGTCCAGTGTCAAGTTCTCTACTACCGGATATTAACAAATTCCCATCTGTCACATAACCGCGGGCACGGCTTTCGAAAGATAATACCCTGCAGGGGTGTCCCAACTTATCCCATCATAAGCTCTCACGGTCAACGAAGGATAAAGCTTCTCCCGGGAAGACCCGATCAGTCTCGGAATCCCGGTTTACAAGACATTTCGACAATGGTAAAACAAAACCAGCAAAGCCGCCCGAATGTGCCGACAAATCCTGATAGGAGCTGCACATATCTCGTTCTGAGGGCACACCGGATGAACACTACGTACAACTAAAACCAGACCTCGAGTTTCCCCGAGGTGGCGCTGCAAGTGGCTCTAGTTTGGACAAGCACTCAGAGGAACTCTGGCCCGGGGGTTTAAAATAAAGATGACCCTTGAGTCTGCAGAACCCAAGGGAAAAAGGCTTAGGTAGGAAAATGGTAAAACCAAGGTTGGGCCTTGCTGGAGGAGTTTTATTCAAAGCGAACTGTCAAGGGGGTCCCATAAATCACCCAACCGCGTAAGGGACGCAAAAATCAAGGAACATAACACCGGTATGACAGAAACTAGGGCGGCAAGAGTGGAACAAAACACCAGGCATAAGGCCGAGCCTTCCACCCTTTACCAAGTATATAGATGCATTAATTAAATAAGAGATATTGTGATATCCCAACATAAATATGTTCCAACAAGGAGCAGTCATCAACTTCACCTGCAACTAGCAACGCTATAAGAAGGGGCTGAGCAAAGTGGTAACATAGCCAAACAACAGTTTGCTAGGAAGGGTGAAAAGGTTAGAGGTTCATGGCAATTTGGGAGGCTTGATAAGCAAGTGGTAGGTATAACGACATAGCAATAGAGCGAACAACTAGCAATCAAAGATAGAAGTGATTCCGAGGGTATGGTCATCTTGCCTGAGATCCCGCAAGGAAGAAGAACGAGTCCATGAAGAAGACAAACGGATGTAGTCGAACGAATCCTCACAACTCCGGAACGAAACCGAAGCTAACGAGAGAAGCAACCCGGAAAGAAACAAACAACATAGTGAACAACCACCACATACACATGGCATGATGCACAATCAAGCATGATGCACAATCAAGTATGATGCATGTCCGGTTTAATTATTTATTTCTCTCTCATTTATGTACCCAACAATATTAAATGTTGATTAACATGGCAAGAGGTGAAGCATAAGTAAACTAACTATCTAGGCAATTTAAATGAGGCCGAAAATAACAAACGACAATACCGGAAAATCCTCATGTCCATATTTTTTATTTGGTACTGTTCTTCCATAAACACAATTTTAATGTTGTTAAACAGCAAGATAAAATGCAGCAAGTTAATCTATGCATTTTTCTACCCCATTTACATATGAAGTTTATTAACATCCGAGTTACGGTTATTTAGTTATGAATTAAAGCATTTTAGCATGGCATTTTAGCAAATTTAACCAAACAGCATGTTTAAGCATTTTAAACATGGATGAGAGTGGCATATTGTTAAAGAACATGAAAATATGAACAAAATGCATATATGACATGTTTCATTTGAATGCATCGATCTTTGGTTATTAACAAACCAAAATAATGGCATTTTCTATAAATAAGAATGCATTGGATAATTCTAAAATACAGCCTGGAAAAAATATGCACGGGCCCGAAGAATTACGGTGCAGCGGCCCAAATGAGGATTCGGCCCAAGCGGCTGTGGGTGTGTGCAAAATAAATAAAAGAACAGAGCAAAATAGGGGCGCCCGGGATTTGATCCCCAGACCCCTCGGTTGGAGCAGCGTGGTGCAAACCACTGCACTGCCGCGGCTGCTGTTGATAGGATAGGGCGCGGCCTTCTAAGAGATAACCCAGGGTCGAGCTTCTCTGTTTAGACAGAGAAGACGACGGCTGCCACGACGGCGCCGGCGAGGGCAGCCGTGGCGACGGTGGGGCTTGAGAGGCAGCGGCGGGCGTGCAGAATAGGCTAAGGAGGTGCACGTGCGTGCGGAGGGCTGCGGGAGGAGTCCACAGCGTGAGCCTCGAGAAGAAACTCGTCTCAGGCCACGGCGAAGCGCGGCGATGCAGGGGCGAAGCCGGGCGCAGCGAGGCGAAACAGAGGGGCTGCGGGGGAGTGCGTGAGCGTGTGCAGCAAGATGGAGTGCGTGTGAGGAGCTCGAGCACCTCATCCATGGCGGTCATAGAGCTTCAGCTCGTACGAGGAGGCATTCCAACGCTCGGATCGACGAAGTAACTGAGGTAGGAGGAGCGGGGAAGGGCAGCTGCTCACCGGGCTCTCGTGGAACACGAAGAGAGGGCCGGAGATGTGATGCAGATGCGAGGTGGGACGCTGATCGGGGCGGCGTCCTCGAGTCCGTGAGGAAGATGGAGCAGAGGAGGAAAACGAGGGTGCAAGCGACACCGTCTTGACGTCCCGCGGCGCCGTAGTGGTCGGAGGCGATGCAGACGACGTCAGGGAAGACGACGCACACGGCGGAGGCGGATGGTTCTGGCTGGAGGCTTGGCGGCGACGAGCTCGCTCTCGCGAACTCGCTCGGGACCAAAGAGGTGATGGCTATGGTGGGCGACTCACCTGCGGCGGCGGTGGAGGGAGGAGAGCGATAGAAGGGAAACCCTAGGGGACGAGGCGCTGGCTTTATAGGGGCGCGAGCGTGGCTGGCCTCGACGTCCGTGAGCTCACGGGGCGACGGCGCGAGCGCTCTGTGTCTGGAGAGAGGGAGACGGAGGGGAAACGGAGCAGGTGTCCGTTTGGGGCACTGGGCTGGGCCGGCTGGGGAGAGAAACATGTGGGCTGCGGGGTCTGCTGCTCGGCTGCTCTTCCTTTCTCTCCTCATTTCTTTTACTTAATTCTTCAGGCAGAATAACAAGAGCAGAAATGCACAGGGAGATTAGGAAGGAAGTAGGCTGAGACGGAAATATTTATAAGATCCTGGATTTATGCACAATTTGAATAAAATGGTCTGGACATTTTTAGAGATAGAAAAAAATAATTCAAATTTGAATTAAATTCAAACTTGAGCCATTTTTGAACCCAACCAAAACATCTTCCAATGAGCTGAAAATTGTCAGAGAGGGTTTAGGCATGGTGAGTTAGCTTCAGGAAAAGAATGAACATTAATGAAGGAGGGAATAATGTCGCTTGCAACAACATGAAGGAAGAAGGAAGGGAGAGGTGATGATACATGGCATGGCTTGAGAGAGAGATAGCAAGGGCTGATGCACCCACAACATGAAAGTAACATGTAACATAAGGATGAGTGCAATGCACATGATGCTCATGGAAACAACATGAATGACCAAAAGCAATATGACAAGAGATAGGCATGGAAATTATTTTGCAAGTGTGTTCCGGCTAATTCCAAACTAATGGAATATTTATAATAGCTCCATAAATATTAGGAGGATATGTTATAAAGAGAAATCACCATGTGAATTCCCTCGATTTAAATGGACCGAAGATCCATGCAATTTATTTAGGTGTGTTTTTATGCAAATATTAATGACATGATGCAATGCAAAAATAAAAGAGCAAGCACCGAACGAAACACGCGGTGATCACGAAAATAAGGAAGTCTTCTGAAGCGTCGGTCTCGGGGCGTTACAGATAATTTGTAACGAGCAAGTAACGAAAGTTGCAATAAGTATGCAGCAAGGTAGCCCAATCCTTTTGAGGCAAAGGACAGGCCAAAACGGTCTCTTATGATAAGCAAAGCGTTCTTGAGGGTACACGGGAATTTCATCTAGTCACTTTCATCATGTTGGTTTGATTTGTGTTTGCTTCTTTGATAATTTGATATGTGGGTGGACTGGTGCTTATGTGCTATTCTTACTTGAACAAACCTCCTACTTATGATTAAGCCTCCCGCGAACATCCGCAACTACGAGAAAAGTATTAAGAATAAATTCTAACCATAGCATTAAACTGTAGGATCCAATCGGTCCCTTACGGAATAGTGCATAAACTGGGGTTTATGTTTCCGTCACTCTCACAACCCACCATCTATTTACTACTCCACAATGCATTCCCTTAGGGCCAAACATGGTGAAGTGTCATGTAGTCGACGTTCACATGACACCACTAAGGGAATCACAACATACATACTATCAAAATATCGAACACATATCAAGTTCACATGATTAATTGCAACATGATTTCTCCCATGACCTCAAGAACAAAAGTAACTACTCACAAACAACAAACATGCTCATGATCAGAGGGGTATTAATATGCATAATGGATCTGAACATATAATCTTCCACCAAATAAACCATATAGTAATCAACTACAAGATGTAATCAACACTACTAGTCACTCCCGAGCAACAATCTATAGTTCCGGTAACAAGATTGAATAAAAGAGATGAACTAGGATTTGAGATCAGATGGTGCTGGTGAAGATGTTGATGGAGATTGCCCTCCCCAAGATGGGAGAGTTGTTGGTGATGATGAAGACGATGATTTCCCCCTCCGGGAGGGATGTTCCCCTGGCAGAATCGCTCCGCCGGAGGGCTAAAGTGCTCCTGCCCAAGTTCCGCCTCGAGAAGGCGGCGCTCCGTACCGAAAGTATTATTCTTATATTTTCTAGGTCAAAACCACTTATATACCAGAAGATGGGCACCGGAGGTGGGCCGACGAGGCCACAACCCACTAGGGCATCAGGGGGTCCTGGCATGCCCAAGTGGGTTGAGCCCACCTGGTGGCTCCCCTCTGGTACTTATTGGCTCCAATATTTCTTATATATTCCATAAAAAATCTTCGTGAAGTTTCAGCCCATTTGGAGTTGTGCAGAATAGGTGGCCTGACGTAGCTTTTTCATGTCCAGATTTCCAGCTATCGGAATTCTCCCTCTTGGTGTGTACCTTGCAAATTATGAGAGAAAAGGCATTAGAATTACTCCAAAAAGCATTATTCTGGATAAAAACATTATAAATAACAGTAAGAAAACATGATGCAAAATGGACGTATCAACTCCCCCAAGCTTAGACCTCGCTTGTCTTGAAGCGAAAACCGAAATCGAGAAACATGTCCACATGCTTTGAGAGAGAGGTGTCGATAAAAACAAAATACAGACATAGAAGCATCATCTTGATTATTATAACAGCCACAAATTTAAACATAGGACTTTTATCATAGAACTTTCATCATATACATCCCATGAATAAGTAATAGTTCATCACACAATCGAAGTATAAAGAAAAAACTATATTAGAAACCAACAAACTATGTTCTCAGTCAACTTTGCAACTACAATTCATCATCTTTTCAGGAAGGGTCACGTATCGGAGCTCTTAAGCAAGTCCACATACTCAACCATCATATAGCCTTTTATGATTACTAACACTCACCTTGTACCCATGAGCAAAATGTTTCAACCGGACACATAGAAAGATAGGGGCTTATAGTTTCACCTCCCAATTTACTCACCTCAAGGGTGATGTCAACAACAATAACTCATGCTATCAACTGGACATATGTGCCTAGATCTTTCGTCACCACATGATGCTTGCCAAAGGAATAAATAGAAAGGAAAATAAGGAAAACTTTGACTCTTTGCATAAAAGTAAATACATAAAAGTAAAAGATAGGCCCTTCGCAGAGGGAAGTAGAGGTTGCCATGCGCTTATTTGTTTGCATGCTCAATCCCTTAGTGCAAGAGAACGTCACATTGTATTGCCCCTTAAGATGACAACGTTTATTATGCAGTCTGTTGCTTTTATTCTTTGTCATCCAAGTTCGTACAACGCTCAATTTTCTCTTACACTAAATGATCTTCCATATTTAGAAGCATTTTTATTGCCTTTTTGCACCGATGACAACTTACTCGAGGGATCTTGTTCAATCCCCAGGTAGGTATGGTAGACACTTGAAAATATTTGGGTTTAAGGGTTTTTGGATGCACAAGTAGTATCCCTACTTAGTGCGGATTTTTGGCTAGCAAAGATAGGGGCAAGCATCACATGTTGAATGATCTATGACAATATGACTTCTATGTGAATATAAACATACATAAACCATTACGTTGTCTTCCTTGTCCAACGTCAACAATTTTGGCATATAATATTTTGATGCGGGCTCACAATCACAAAAGATTTCTAGGATAGTGTAACGCCCACGATGCGGCTATATCTCCCACGTGTCGAGGCACGACTTAGAGGCATAACCGCATAGTGGTTTTGTCGCAAGAAGGGTCATCTTCACACAATCCCATGTAATGAACAAGAATGGGATAAAGAGTTGGCTTACAATCGCCACTTCACACAATACATAAATACGATCCATACATCATCCAAAATATAATCATATAGACCGGCTACGGTCAAAATCCAGCTGAAAATAAGACAACCCCAAATGCTAGATCCCCGATCGTCCCAACTGGGCTGCACTACTGATCATCAGGAAAAGACACATAATAACGACCACGTTCCTCGTCGAACTCCCACTTGAGATCGACGCCATCATCTGCACTGGCATCGTCGGCACCTGCAACTGTTTTGGAAGTACCTGTGAGTCACGGGGACTCAGCAATCTCGCACCCGCGAGATCAAGACTATTTAAGCTTAAAGGGGGGAATGGTGCAAGGAGGTGGAGCTGCAGCGGCAAAAGCATATATGGTGGCTAACTTGCGCAAATGAGAGCGAGAAGAGAAGCAAAGGCACGGACGTCATCTAGCAATGACCAAGAAGAGGTCCTGAACACCTACTTACGTCATTCATAACACAGACCGTGTTCGCTTCCCGGACTCCGCCGAGAAGAGACCATCACGGTTACACACGCACTTGGTGTATTTTAATTGGGTCAAGTGACAAGTTATTTACAACCGGACATTAACAAATTCCCATATGCCTCATAACCGCGGGCACGGCTTTCGAAAGATAATACCCTGCAGGGGTGTCCCAACTTAGCCCATCATAAGCTCTCATGGTCAACGAAGGATAAACCTTCTCCCGGAAAGACCCGATCAGTCTCGGAATCCCGGTTTACAAGACATCTCGACAATGGTAAAACAAGACCAGCAAAGCTGACCGAATGTGCCGACAAATCCCGATAGGAGCTGCACATATCTCGTTCTCAGGGCACACCGGATAAGTCAAGCTACGAGTAAAACCAGACCTCGAGTTTCCCCGAGGTGGCCCCGCAGGCTGCTCGGTTCGGACCAACACTCGAAGGAGCACTGGCCCGGGGGGGTTAAAATAAGATGACCCTCGGGCTCGCGAAAACCCGGGGGAAAAGGCTTAGGCGGCAAATAGTAAAACCAAAGTTGGGCCTTGCTGGAGGAGTTTTATTCAAGGCGAACTGTCAAGGGGGTCCCATAAATCACCCGACCGTGTAAGGAACGCAAACTCAAGGAACATAATCCCGGTATAACAGTAACTAGTGCGGCAAGAGTGGAACAAATCACCAGGCATAAGGCCGAGCCTTCCACCCTTTACCAAAATATATAGATGCATTAATTAAATAAGAGATATCGTGATATCCCAACATGTCCATGTTCCGACATGGAACAAACTTGAACTTCACCTGCAACTAGCAACGCTATAAGAGGGGCTGAGCAAAAGCGGTAACAAAGCCAAACAATGGTTTGCTAGGACAGGATGGTTAGAGGCTGACATGGCTAAAATGGGAGACATGATATAGCAAGAGATAGGTAGCGAGCATGGCAATAGAGCGAACAACTAGCATAGCAAAGATAGAAGTGATTTCGAGGGGTGGTCATCTTGCCTGCAAGATTCTCAGAGTTGTCGAAAGCTTGATCCTCGTAAGCGTACTCGACAGGTTCCTCGTTCACGAACTCGTCTCCCGGCTCTACCCAAGACAAGAACACAAACAAACGGAATCACAATGAACAACGAGAAATGCACAAGCAAATGATGCAAAATATGTATGATATGCAAGATATGATATGCGATGCCTATGCGTGCTCCGGAAGGAAAATGATGAACATGGCAGTAACTTGGCAAACCAAGCATGCCACTGGACAGATGAGATGATTTCGGTCGAAATCGATATAAAGATCACCGGAATCGGATGCACGGTTTGCAAATGGCAAGCAAAACAAGAATGACACTAATCTGCGATAAACAGCAAGATAGCACTTAAAATGCAACAAGTAACAATGATACAGGACCCCAACATAGCAACAAAGCATATGGCAGCAATCTACAGGAAATGCTTGACAAAAGATGAACACTGAGCTACTGCTAGTTCACAACATATCAAGCTCAAACAAGCATGGCAAAAGTGCAAAAGATTACAGGTTCACAGACTTGGTGAAAAACTGGACATGGCAGAAATCATCATCAGGTAGCAATGTTCAGAGCACGAAATCAACATGCTACAGGAACTTAACATAGCAACACAAGGCATGGTAGTGTTCTACTAAATGCACGTGACAAAAGTCCCTTCCTGACCATAAGCCAAAAAGGAACAGAAGATATGGTGGCAAGCATGTAAACATAGCAAGTTTCGTTATCAGGTTTCAGACTTGGCAGAAAACAGAGCATGGCAGAAATATTAATATGTAGGCCTCTTTGTGAGCTTGATGCACTCACTACAGAGAAAAGAATGACAAACCAAGCATACCTACCGAAATATGGCATGTTTATGAAGTTATCCATGGCAAGAACAATTGCATAATATGTATGGACCAACTACAATAAGCTTGGCAAGATGGCAAATCATGTTAAGAATCTGCCAGAAATATTTTATAGCAAAAATAGAGCAAGATTCAGTCATGCTATGGTACTCTAAAATTGCAAAAAATTGCAGTAATGGATCAATTACAACTATATCTACAAAACATCCTTATTGAACATCTCCAAAATATGCATGGATCTCTCTGTAGCATCAAGTTTACATGGCAACAAAGTTACAGCAGACATAGACTTGAAATCACTAAGTCCCTGAAATCAGAATTATTACGGGACCTAATTTGCATGCTTGTGCTAGTCACCACAGAGCTCACAAAAATACATGGACTATACCACTGGAAATATGGCATGGCATACTTCAAAACACATGTAGAGCTCATGCTCAAAAGATGCACAGAATAAATGATACAAAAATGACAAATCTCCAAGTTCTGATAAGAACGAGAGATTAACAGCAACTAGCCCTCTTGCAACGAAGATTTGGGCATCAAGATGACCTATAAAGAAAATGGTGCAATTGAAAAAAATGAAGATCATCATGAGGCGAACAATTTGACATATTATAAGCGCGAATCGGAGCTACATGCACAAAGTTATCGCAATACGAACAGGAGCACATGCTGATGGAAATTAGGACTTGCAAGAAATTAGGGCGAGAAAAAGTCAACGGGTACCGAACTGGATCGGATCTGGCTCTTTCCTCGAGCCCGAGCTCGACGGCCGGAGTTGCTCGGGCCGGCCGGAGGCGAGGCAGGGGCTGGC